>NC_050585.1:49892968-49900468 GCF_013368585.1 Megalops cyprinoides | reverse complement strand
GGAGAGGGGGTAAAAAAAAAGAGGAGAGGAAAAGAAGGGGGGAATAGAGCGGACTGAAGAGAAGAGAGAGGGGAGAGCGGAGAGCAGAGAGGAGAAATGGGGGAACTAAGAGGACAGAGAGAGGAGAGAGCAGAAATGAGAGATCAGAGAGGAGAGAGCAGAAATGAGAGATCAGAGAAGAGAGGGCAGAAATGAGAGATCAGAGAGGAGAGGGCAGAAATGGGAGATCAGAGAGGAGGGGGCAGAAATGAGAGATCAGAGAGGAGAGGGCAGAAATGGGAGATCAGAGAGGAGAGGGCAGAAATGGGAGATCAGAGAGGAGAGGGCAGAAATGGGAGATCAGAGAAGAGAGGGCAGAAATGAGAGATCAGAGATGGGAGAGGGCAGAAATGAGAGATCAGAGAGGAGAGAGCAGAAATGAGAGATCAGAGAGGAGAGGGCAGAAATGAGAGATCAGAGAGGAGAGAGCAGAAATGAGAGATCAGAGAGGAGAGGGCAGAAATGGGAGATCAGAGGGGAGAGAACAGAAATGGGAGAGGAGAGGGCAGAAATGAGAGATCAGAGAAGAGAGAGCAGAAATGAGAGATCAGAGAGGAGGGGGCAGAAATGAGAGATCAGAGAGGAGAGGGCAGAAATGAGAGATCAGAGAGGAGAGGGCAGAAATGGGAGATCAGAGAGGAGAGAGCAGAAATGGGAGATCAGAGAGGAGAGAACAAAAATGAGAGATCAGAGAGGAGAGAACAGAAATGGGAGAAGAGAGAGCAGAAATGGGAGATCAGAGGGGAGAGAACAAAAATGAGAGATCAGAGGGGAGAGAACAGAAATGGGAGAAGAGAGAGCAGAAATGGGAGATCAGAGGGGAGAGAACAAAAATGTGAGAAGAGAGAGCAGAAATGGGAGAAGAGAGAGCAGAAATGGGAGATCAGAGGGGAGAGAACAGAAATGGGAGAAGAGAGAGCAGAAATGGGAGATCAGAGGGGAGAGGAGACGGGAGAAAGCACAGTGCAGAAAGGAGAGGGCAGAAATGAGAGAGGAGAGCAGAGAGAAGAGAGGAGAACAGAAATGGGAGAAGAGAGGTGAGATGAAAGGAGGCCACAGAGACAGGATATTACATGCAGACATAGCTTCACAGGTAGGAAAAACTGTGTTCACAGTGTCAGCTAAAAGAGTCTGAGACAGGGCAACACATGAGTACTGCAAAAAATGAGAAAGACAAATTATCTTTGGCAAAACTGAAATTTCTACACCTCCTTCAAGGAGAGAAACTCACAGTCTCATTGGCAAGACAGGGAGCTGGTTGACCCTGGTGTATCGGCTATCCCTGTCACAGTCTGAGAGACATTAGGCAACTCTAAAACAGCACCACGACGTTATTACCGTTATCGGTCTTATTGTTGCTTATTCCTTGTGCTACGTTTTCTTGAATTTCATCTTTCCAATGAATTTAATTAAACTGAATTGAGAGCAAAGATAAGGGAGGTGAGAACAGTGCTGAGGCCTATGCAAGGGGCACAAAATAAAGAAAGATTGCTCTTTTATGGCATTAAGGAGGGAATCTGATTTAATCAACAATGTTCAGAACAAACTAACAATGTGGATTATTTCTGCCACCTCCTAAAATGCAAGAAAGTGCATAGAAACAGCTTTATTTTCAGCATTTTCCCTGACTGGTTGTTGTTTGAAATGCAAAAGTAAATAAAGCAAGTAAAAAAAGGATTGGCTTAATCATTACAACAGTTCAAATAATGGCTACCGATAAGCCATAGAGGTGTCAGTCAGGAGTAGAAGTGCACAGCAGGAAGCACATTACAAAGTTGCAGCTCTCCACCCTGATCTTACAGTGCTCTGTCTCGCCCTTGGAGTAGAGAGAGGCTTTGCTGCTTTTAGCCGGATCCAGACATGACCAAATCCTTTAGACCCCCATTCCCTTCACTAGAATTATAAACAGAATAAAAAAACATACAGTACAGTAGATAAACCAGTTTTTTTTTTTTTTTTAAATCCATTTTTAATGGATTTCGCCTATTTATAGGGGCCTCATCTTAAAGGAAGCCCGTGCAGGATAGCGTGCCTGTATCCCAGCACGCTGGAATTTGTGTGGTGCTTTGTGGTGTTCGGTTTGAGCGCCGAGCGATGTCAGCATTCCTGCTCATGTTTGGGCGCTCAGGCGTTGATGCGCAAAAAAAAAATAAAAAACCCTCCAAACAAACAAGGCTGGCTACCCGCCGGGCGCGGCTCACGGCTGCTGGATGTCGACGGGCAGGAGGGCGGGCTGGGGGGCGGGCAGGAGGGGGTTAACGGCGGCGAAGGCACCCGGGAGGAAGGAGGTGTGCAGCACTGACTCACTCCGGGAGCCGTGCGGGCTGCTCTGATCACATGCGCCCCGACGAGAGAGAAAAAAAAAACAGAGCGAGAATCTTTGCCTGATTACATGTCAGGCCGCTTCAGAAAAAAAAAGCCTGAGAGCCTGGGCGGCGGATGAAAGCGCATCTTGCGTCGTCGGGGGCCCGGGTCCGGCGGTCACGTGGGACCGGTGCGCGGATGCGTCCGTACAGCGGGGCGGGGAAAAAAAAAACACCGCATCCGCTCTCGCATCCGTCTCCACGTGACGAGCGCATTTGCACGAGCCAGGCACGGGGTTGTTTTTGAGGGTCGTAAATCATGCAAATCCACTCGCTTTCAGACAAGTTCCTCCACACATGGCTTGAAGCGGGTGGATAACAATGCCGTGATGAATCAGACTCCAGGTAACTGTAGTAGTAGCTTTTTTTTTCCGCTTGTCATTGACCCCCCAGACTGGTATAACACAGTGTTCCTTCCCAACTCAAACCCACAGCGCCCACAGAAAGCTATCCCGCCATTATCTAATAACCCCACAGTCTCGAGTAAAAGGCTCCTAACTGGGGTGGAAAACCCTGCAGTATTACGTGGGGAGGTTTTATATGCAAGGTGGAACACAGTGCTCTAGGTTGTAGAATAAATTATTTAGTGCAGGTTGAGTTGAAGGGAAAAAAAAATCTGCACTGCGATAGGGAGTCATCTGTATCTATAAATAAATATATACCTGAATTATGCTCAAACCGTGCATTGCTTGCAAACCCAGCTGTGCCGGTTCAGGTTCAGCTTGTTTATCCTGGACTGGATTGGGTCACTTCCTGACCAGCTATTGTGCTCCAATCGGAGACCGTTGTACAAACAGCCGGCACTTCTGTGGATTTTCCCTCTCGTAGAACCAATGGCAGACACCTTATGTGGACGGAGGGGGTTGCGTTTTAACTCCAGAAAAACCAAACGGGACGGTGTGGGGACTCTGCCATGCCCAGGCCCGTGGGACCTCACAGCGCTCGTTAAAACGCAAGGCATGGCAGGAAGAAACAGAGTCGAGCGGAAATTGATCCTTTTCAGGTGTTACAAATCACTGGGTGGTTATTGGCTCCAGCCGGGCCTGACACGGAGATAATTTGCTCGCCTATACCGCCATTCGTCCCGGGATGGATTTAGGACTCTGCGCGAGACAGAGCACCCAGGATGAAGCTCTGTCGTCATCCCCCCCCCCCATCCTCCACCCCCCCCAACCCCCCCTTCCGCCCGCTCTGTGTCGTAATTGAAGCCGAAGCTGATACCTGATACTCTCCCATCCCAATCTCGGGAAGGGGAGGTGAAGGGGGGGCGGGGGGCGGGAATAGATACCGTATTGATCCGAGATCCCTGTCGGAGAGAATTTAACACACTCCAATAAGCTAGGATGCGCTCTTGTAATGCACAAGGCTTCTGAAAGCTATCTAATAGATCAGAAGTCATTGCGAGGCCCCGGCCGCCGAAGATACTGGAAGGCACGTCAGCGTGTGTGGAGAGTGGGAGAGAGCTAGTCACGCTCGTGAGGGTGATATGGAGAAGCTTACATAACCCGCCGCATCCGTCGATCTCCGCGGTACCGCTGTGTCTGCTGCTGCTGCGTCTAGTTTTACATGAACTTTGGCGACAGTGTTTTTTTTATTTTTTCCTTCCTGTTTTCCTTCTGTACATCGGGGTCTGGCCTTGGGCTGAGGCAAGGGTTTTCGGTACAGCTCGGGATCTGAGAAAGGGAGAGGCAGGTGAGAGAACGGGAAAGTCCCGACTTCGCTAAAGACGAACATCGGGGGCTAATGGGAGACAATTGATTTTATTTTTTGTCTCCTTTTCTCCTCTGCTTCACATTCATTCACGAAAGCCCGAGTCAAGTTGTAAAAACTGTGGTTAACACAGCATGAAGCCATTATCCAAATTGGAAATGGAATCCATGCCATGCTTCCTGCACAGCGTTCATGTGTCAAGTCATAACGGAGAGCGAGAGAGAGAGAGAGAGAGAGAGAGAGGGAGGGAGGGAGGGAGGGAGGGAGGGAACAGGCTGAAAGGAGAGATGAGGAGGGCCTTCTTACCTGCTGAGGGGAATTCATCTCACGTCAGTCTTTTCTAGCCATCCAGGACCCCCAGAGACATTAAACAAGGCAGAAGTGCACAAGGACTCTTTTACTCAAAAATCCATTTCTCTTTAAAGAACAGAGCAGCACGGCCAACGCATGTCAATGTGTGGATGTACGCAGATGAAGAGGTAGCGAGGAGGGAAGGATCCAGTGTCATGCTGCCATGATGAAAAAAAAAAAAGCAGGACTTTCATCTTGGCCTGGCTTTTTTCAAAGATGGCGAAATCCGCCAGGTCCACCCCACTGACTACATTACCACACACACACACACATGCGTGCACACACACGGATGTTGGGGCATGCCCTTACATACACACACACACACCTGCGGGGGTGAGCACAGATATAAAACAATCTACAGCCGATCTGTGCCCAGGCTCCATGTAGGCCAGGCTCGCCTTGCACTCCATCTTACTAAATGTCAGTGACGACTGTCTGTAAGAAACATTTGCTGCAAGCCAACTTTGTTCTAGTTTGTTGACTTGTGTGCTTGAAATGGTTGGGTGGACATGATTCTCACTACATCAAAAGAGCAGAGCGTCGTCTGGCCAATAAGAATGGTCGTGGGCGAGCGCAAAGAATAAGTTTGGGCTGTAATCTGACAGGCAAACCAAATGCTATTAATTTTTTTTCCTTCCCCTCATTATGAGTCTTATTCAGTTACCCAACAATAGAGCGTTTCCCCCTATATTGGCTTCATGATGAATTAGACTGCATCCTTTTAAAGGGAGTACATAATTTAATGTGAATTCGTTTCGCAGTCACGCAGGCTAGTTATGACTGTATGTCTAACTCGGAGCAGAGCGGAGGACAGAGTTTTTCTGTCTGCAGTCCCGATGGAACATCCTTCTCCGAATGCGAATGTCCGACACTCTGTGTGACCCCACTCCCAAGCCGACCCCCTTCCCTCAGCACTGACGGTTTTTTGTGTTTAGTCTTGATGTGAATGTTAAGCGCAGTGTAAGCGAGGGGATTGTAAATATCCAAGCACCACCGAACCCCACAGTGTCACGCACATCTGTGAGAGGCTGTTTACCTCATTTGAATGCTGTTTTGAGTTTCCTTTTTTAACATCCGAGTGGAATTCATTAATTCCTCTGGGCTCGGTGGAGTTAGTGGTGTTATATGCTTATTGTAAGCAAAGCTACTCCTCCAGCTACAGCTCAGTGCGCTCCCACAGTATTAAGTGCAGAGGAGAAGGTGTTCAGACTGTGGATTTGTGGGTGCGCTTTTTTACAGGCCTGTTGCACCACACTGCTTTGTATAAATGTGTGTGTGCATGCGTGTGTGCGTTTGCCTGTGTGTGTGTGTGTGTGTGTGTGTGTGTGTGTGTGCGTGTGTGTGTTTGCCTGTGTGTGTGTGTGTGTGTGTGTGTCTGTGTGTGTGTGTGTGTGTGCGTGTGTCTGTGGGTAGAAGAAGAGTCCCTTTGAAAAGCAAACACAGCAAAAGGTGAAGAAAGGTGATATTTTGCTGGGAAAGGCATCCTGCAAGAAAATGAGCTCTGAAAAAAAAAAAAAAAAACGAGGGGAGACAGAGAATGGAAATTCCACCACTGAAAGTCTTTTTTTTTTCCTTCCCCTGATAAGCGATAAGCAGCGTCAGTGATTCTGAGGTTTCGACTTTCAGGGTGATCAAAGGAATCACTCCAAGATTCCCTTTCATAGACGTCAGGGAAAAATTGTGTGAGAAAAGCTCGCTGTGGAATAGGCAGTAGGGATGGGCACAGGGTGGGGCGGGGGGGGGGCTGGGGGGGCAGTATTGCTGGTGGGACGCATGTTTATCACTATTTACATGTAACATCACCCCCCCCCCCCCGCCCCACACTCCCCCCTCCATGCCTGTAATCCCAATCAGGCCGAGTTTCACCACGTGGAATTTAAAGATTAAATTTCCCATGGCACCGAGCAAACAGCAGCAATCGTGGGTGTGGAGCCAACTCTGTCCCCCCCCACCCCCCCCCACCCTCCGGGCTCCACAGGGTTCTGTGTGGAGGCGCAGGGTGGCATTGATGCTGCCGGTATGAGCAATGAGCACTGAGGCACACACACACCATCTGCGCCCAGAGACACACCAGAAAGGTCACGGAGAGAGAGAGGGAGAGAGTGAGAGAGAGAGAGAGAGAGAGAGAGAGAGAGAAGGAGAGAGAGAGAGAAGGAGAGAGAGAGAGAGGAGGAGAGAGGGAAAGGGAGGGAGGAGATGGAGAGAGAGGGAGACAGAGAGATAGAGGGGAACGGGGGAGAAGAAGGGGAAAGAAAGAGAGAGAGAGGGAGGGAGGGAGGGAGGAAGAGAGGGAGAGGGGACAGAAGAGGAGGCAGAGGTGCGACAGAGAGAAAGAGGGAGAAGGAGGGAAGGAAATTATTGTTCATCAGATCTTGTGGAAGGAGATGTAAACGGTTCCCCCTGCTGTTACAGCTATGTGGCTGGGTGCAGCAGCTCCACAGCCAGGCTCATCTCGGAGCACGCTGACTGGTAATGTTGCGCTGATTGGCCAGTTCAGCACAATCTATTAAAACCTGCAGGAAACCCTTAACAACCAGAGCTGCCATTCTGCATCTGAGAATGATGAGTCTATCTGCTCAGTGGACAGCTCAGGTCACGCCACGTGTGTCTGTGTGTGCCTGTGTCTGTCTGTGTGTGTGCGTGCGTGTGTGTCTGTGTGTGTGTGCACGTGTGCACGTGTGTGTGTGCATCCCTGTCTCTGTGAGCAAGGGAGAATTTGTGTGAGAGTTTCCTTCTCTCCCGAGTGTCTCGCCAGGATTCGTTTAATCATTCTCTGAGTCCCAGATCAATAAGAGTGTGGAGAAAGCTTCGATATGTCAACATTAATATTTTCTTTTTTTGTCTGTCGGCTCACACTGTCGCAGTGTAGTTACGCCGGGGTCATACTCAAGAGAATGATCCATCCTGTCAGGACGGTCTATATTGTTATCCTCCTGTGAATTTGTTTAGCGATGATGTGTCCTTTTATTGGCACCAGCTTTGGGCCTCTCAGTTTTTTCTTTCAATTGATATCAACAGCAGAGTGGTTCATTCTGTG
>NC_050585.1:49812968-49890468 GCF_013368585.1 Megalops cyprinoides | reverse complement strand
AACACCCCCCCCCCCCCCCCCCCTCCGGAAACCTCCCCCCTTTACCGACACCTTGTCTGGGCTCAGGTCACAGGTCGGTAACTTCCTCTTCTGTGAAGGATTCAGTCGGGCAATTCTGTCGCAGTAAATAGTCGTGTAAAAAAAAAAAAAAGGGGGAAGGGGCTGAGTAATCAGTGTGATTGCAGCAGATGAAGGAGTTTAGTCCAAACTGTCTGCTTTTCTCCGTCCTATTAGATTGCGGGTGCACCTGTGGGCCCTGCTGCAGCGCACATCTGTCGGCTTTAACCTCTCCCAGCCCCTGCAATGCCACCGCTGTGCAGACTGTGCCGAAACTCCCTCTGACGGCCCGCTGCTTTGGCACCCCGGTGAGGGAGTCTGAGAGCGAAAAGCACGCGCACACACACACACACACACACACACACACACACACACACAGACCCGCAACATGCTTCTTGCACCGTTAATGATCCTTTAGCGACTGTCAGTGGGGGCGATTACTATGACCGCAGGCTGCTTTCACTTTTCTTTAAGGCCTGTGATAGGACTCACTCTTGATCAGTTGTCCCGTTGGATATCAGCGGTGAGCATGTTATGCACATGACATGCAGATCAGATGGGATGACCTTCTCCTAGCTGGGCTGGGGGGCCTCACAGTAGACTCTTGGAGCACTGTTGGTAATTAAAGGCTGTTTGACATTAAACGCCAGAGAGAGGACCCTTTGATATGTGTGATTTCTGCGTTTATCCATGCCTCCCCCCATCACCTTCTGAACTTCGCAGCTTCTCCGCCAACGAAAAGCCATTACTTACTATTAAAGCCCCAGCACGGTGATGCGAAATTGTTGCGTGACGATTTAGATTAACCTTTGCTTTCCTTACATCGCAAGAAAAACGCTGTCCGCAGCAGTCGTCTTCAAGCCATGCGGCAGAAAAGGGATTTCGGAGCATTTTTTATCAAATTGCTTTTCCAGCATGCTTGCATGAATCCGAATACCACACACATAAGCCTTTGAGAAATTTCAGCGCTGTTCACGGGCCAGGCTAAGAACTGGGAGCATCAGTGTGGAGAGGAGAAATTCAAAATCGGTCCGTGTGCACCGTGTGTGATTTTCAGGGTGGCATGACATCACCTCCCACACGGGCTTGCTGTGGGAGCACTGACCTGTCTGTACTGTAATAGATGTGGAATGAGGGCCTACGTCAGACCGCTGGTTGTGTGTGTGTGTGTGTGTGTGTGTATGTGTGTGTGAGTGAGTATGTGTGTGTGTATGTGTGTGTCCCTCCCTCTGAGACTGAGATGTGTGAGTATGCGTATGTGTGGTGACACATGTCTATCTGAACCTGTGTGTGTGTGTATGTGTGTGAGTGAGTATGTGTGTGTGTATGTGTGTGTGTGTGTCTCCCTCTGAGACTGAGATGTGTGAGTATGTGTATGTGTGGTGACACATGTCTATCTGAGCATGTGTGAGTGAGAGAGTATTCAGTGCACAGTGATTGCATGTGTCTTTTTGTGTGTGTGTGTGTGTGTGTGTGTGTGTGTGTGTGTGTGTGTGTGTGAATGTTTTAGAATGTGTGGTGCGGGTGTGGTAGTCAGAGTTGGGTTAGGCTCTTGTAGTAACTGTGTGTGGGATGTGAGTGTTTGGTACTGTGCGTTCTGTTCCTCTTGCAGTGACTGTGTGTGTGATGTGGGTGTGGTATTCAAAATGGAAAGAGTGAGACCACCTGTGGAGTTAGGTGTGGCAGGGTATTATCGAAAAGGGACTAGCACTCTGGAACCTGTGCTAATATTAGTGCTAATATTAACATACAGCAGTCAGGAGCCTGTGAGCGCTCATATTAACAGACAGCAGTCAGGAAACTGTGAGCGCTCATATTAACAGACAGCAGTCAGGAAACTGTGAGCACTAAAATTAACATACAGCACTCAGGAAACTGTGAGCACTCATATTAACATACAGCAGTCAGGTAACTGTGAGCACTCATATTAACATACAGCAGTCAGGAAACTGAGCACTCAAATTAACATACAGCAGTCAGGAAACTGTGAGCGCTCAGGTTAAAGTACAGCAGGAAACTGTGAGCGCTCAGGTTAAAGTACAGCAGGAAACTGTGAGCGCTCAGGTTAAAGTACAGCAGGAAACCCTGTATTGTGTGTGCAGCCCTGCAGTGGGGAAGAAGCACGGTGTGCTGCTATGCTGTGCCGTACCCTTAAAACACATGCTGCAGCAACAAACAGGCTGAAGCGCTAATGAGCATTTTTAACTGCTGCTGAAATGCATGGAGGCATCACGATCGACTCGTATGCTTTCCCATCGTTTATTAGTGATCTGAGAGCCATCGAAATGCGCAGCCAAAACATTGCTCTCTCTCCCTCGCTGTCACGCACTTGAAGCCCTGTTCATTATAATTGTGGGAAGAGAAATGATTAATGAGACACAGGAAGGACAGAATAAGACAGCGATAGTGTCTTGGCCTATTATAAATGTGCATATTTTTCGGGCATCTTCAGAAAGCACATTGTTTGTGATAAGGACCATCTTCTCTGACCGGATCTTTGGCTCAGGTGTATTTTCCTTTTCCTACAGTTACTTTAGGTGTCATTTCCAGATGGTTGTGCATACGTGCATACGAGTCCATACATATGTATGTGCATATGTATGTATGTGTGTGTATGTATGTATGTCTGTATGTGTTGGCACAGCATCATGCATTTGGTTGCTGAAGAGATGAAAGATGGTCCTATGTGTTCGTCTTTGCAGCGACATCAAACCTGTGTGGTTGGGAACGGTAGAATTAAAATGCATTCAGCAAAACAACATTGTGAGTCACGTATGAACTGAAGGACAAAATGCCTTAATATTCACAGGAAGAGTTATAACTGTGTGACGGCCTCTATTTGTAATGTGGATTATTGAATGGTGCACTCAAGCACTGTCCTCTGATCCACATGTTCAATGGATCTGAGATGCTGGTCGTGACAAAGGTGGGAGTGGAGAGAAAGCAAAAAAAAAACTCCACACTGAGGTGCATTGTGGGCTTTTGGAGGGGTTTCCAATGCAAATAATGCAGTAATGTTCAGGTTCAGACTGAAGAAACTATAGAGCCGGTGTGAGCTGCGGAGCAGGTGAGATTGGGCCTCTCCTGGATCAAGGTCACCACTGTGAAACAGCTATTCACAGTCAGAGTTTCAGTCAGTGTTTGCAGTCTTATTCAGAATTTTTAACATTCTGCACACTGCCAAGGACAAAAAGGTTGAGATTTTGGGGTGAATGGGGTGTATTGTTTTGCCAATGGCCCTCTCTCTCTCTCTCTCTCTCTCTCTCTCTCTCTCTCACACACACACACAAACACACACACACACACACACACACACACACACACACACACTCGCAGTGCCTCTTCCTGTCTGGCTGTTCCTCTTTAAAACCGAATGTGTAGCTGTCCAAGGTTCTGAAATTCAGCTACAGCCTTAAAAGAAAAAAAAACATTGATGTGTTTAATACCCTTGATAAAACCCTCCTTAATATTGTTGTATCTCTCCCATATTGTATCGACTCCCCTGTTCAGGCATAAGATAGAGATGATAATGAAAGAACTTGTTAAGATTCTTGAACAATGCTCAAGCCACGCTGTTCTTGTCAGCGGTAATCAGGGAGCTCTGACAGAGGAATATGTATCACAGACGCAAACACACATATACATTTCATGATAAAATCAAGAGTCAACGGGTTACACAGAATCCCCCCCCCCCCCCCCCCCCCCCCCCGCAAATTCTGGTGCTGCCAAATACTGTACATGTTTAAACAACCTTGGATGCGCAGGGCGTGGAAAATATTGCTAGTCATTTTTCTCGTCTCTCGAAATGATGTCTGAATCTTAAATATGCGCACCTATGTGCGTCCAGTCACAGGTTGGCAGATACAGTTGTTAGTCTAATGGAGCCTCTCTCGCTGGGTTAATATATCGACTGTCCTAATGGCAGCAGGGGCAAAGCAATCAATTTCCTTTATATAACATCATCCCTGTCATTACCCAGGATCAAAGAAGAAAACAGAGGTTGGCAACAGCATGAAAAAGGGGGGAAAAAGGAAAAAAAAGTAAATATTGAAATGAAAGGTCTGAGGTGCTGTGTATTATTTAGCGAAAGAAAAATAATAAAGTGTAAAATGGTGGAGGGCAGCAGTGGAATTGTTATTAAGAGAGAGAGGGGAACAGAGAGAGGGAGGGAGAGAGAGGGAGAGAACGGTGGGGGGGGTGAGAGAGAGATAGAAACGGGTGGCTGAGTTTTGGGATAGGATATGTGAGTGTATGTTAGGGGGGGAAAAAAAGGATGAAATGTGGCGTCCTCCAGGGGGATGAGATGAGATGGGCCAACAAAAAAAAAAAAAAAAAGAAAAAGAAAAAAAAATGACAGATGAACAAGAGATTTCCTTTAAAGATATTAGAGTCTGACACAAGCGTGGAGTCAGGAAATGTCAGAGGAGAAATGCGACGGAGGACAAGAGCTCTGTTAATGGGGGGGAAGACTCCTGGCAGCTTTACGCGGCGCTGCAGAGATACAGAGAGACCAGTGCTGACCGCGTACCGCCATCACCATACATCACTCTGCTCTCGCTGGCTGCAGCGGCTCTGCCAACGTTATTGCGGTCATTACTCTGCCGGTTATTACTGCGTCGATGACCATAGGATCCTCGGCCTGGGAGAATGCGCAGTGTCTCTAAGTCAGTATTTCCGCCGTTTCTTATCAACAAACCAGCTGCGTTAATGCACTAAGATTACTGTACTTTATTATGATGTATCCTCTTATGAGGGGAATTGCCTTGCGTCCTCTGAAAGAGGCTTAGGCAAGAGTTTATGTGTACAACTTACATAAAGACACGGCCAAGAAAGAAACATGTACATTCAGGGGAAAATAAGTGTGCAAATATTTGAAATTGTGGTATATAACAATGTGTCAAATAAAATATATGCATTAAAAAGATCAGACTACAGTCTCATAAAAAAGACTCACTGAAACATTTTTTGCTCTCTACCAGTTCTCAGAATTTGTATTCTATCTGTCTGTCTGATAACAATAAAACACTCATGTGATGTGACAGGGGTGTTATATCATTTAAGATTTTAATTACGAATTTCTTTACACTGTGCTTGCCTGGGTTCAGGAAATGCTCCCCTCTCATCTGCACCAGCAATGTAAACTATTTCGTTTAGCATTTTCAGTTTGTGAGAGTTGGCATTCCATACCATACTTGGGAACCAAAGCCAAGACTGTCAATGAGGGTCTTGTAATAAAGTTCCGTTTTTGTTTTACCAATTCCCGAAAAAAAACCTTCTCATGCATAATGTGCAATAGTTACCTCCCCTTCTTACAGAGCTGATTGAGTTCCATTACAGTTATGGGTCTATAATGGTGCCCAGAAAACAATATTCTTCCACCATTTCCACTTATTCTGACTCTGTGCGGACGGGTTCAATTTGCTCTTTTAACAGCCCCAACATTAGCGTCTGTTCTCTCCTCCTGATGTTCAGTGGAGGGTGGATTATTTTATGTCACTCTGTGAAGCTCATCATTCACGTGTACGCTCATCATTATCAGTACCATATCATCTCCATATTTAACTGGAATACAACCTGCAGCTATAAAAATGCATTCATTAGTATACAACATGTAGAGAGATTAGAGATTCTTTCTGGAGATAAAAAATACCCTGAGGTTCTCCTGCACTAGGAACTAGGGTCTGTGGCATTGCTGTGCTAATTCTTAAGTGTTAGAATATGGTTTGTAAGAAGGTTCGAGGGGTGAGGCAGGCGTTGAAACCATGGTCAATAAGACCTTGTTCACACAGAAGCAAATATGGTTAAGAGCCCCCCTTTCTGTGCCCAGTCTGTTCAAGTTCACACAGAGTATGGTTACAAACCGTCCTGGTGATGAGAATGATCTCAGATGTGCGAAACAGCAGTAGTAGTTACATTACATTATTGGCATTTAGCAGATGCTCTTATCCAGAGCAACTTACATAGGTTACACTTCTTTTTTACAATGTTATCCATTTATACAGCTGGATATTTACTGAGGCAACCGCAGGTTAAGTACCTTGCCCAGGGGTACAACAGCAGTGCCCCAGCGGGGAATTGAACCGGCAACCTTTCGGTCACAAGTCCAGCTCTTTAACCACTAAGCCACACTGCTGCACACTGCTGTTGACTACTGGTAGTAGTTGCACAGTGAATAGACAGAGTGTCGTCTTCCTTAGAAAAGAAGACAGAGCTGTCATTGTGGCAGATTGGGACTCCATGCGACATGTTTAACAGAACCACGTGAAGTATCTTCAACTGCTTCTATAAACGTTCACTTTGTCGACAGAGAACAGCGGACCCTCCAGCACTCCCTACATGTTTGTTTACATTGGACTGTCACATTAGCAACTCCAGCTGAACTCACTCTGAAACGCGACGGTTTAGTTCCTGGCACACTCTCACGTTACTTAAGCTCAGGACACGCTCTAAAATGCAGAGGTGAGTCAGCGTCAGAAGGTCAGCGTCGTCACTCTCCACTAGCTTATACATGTGGACTGGCATACAAAAGCTTTGAGTAGGGTTAGTTATCATGGTTGTTGAACCACACCGCGCTCGTGTGTGTGTGTGTGTGTGTGTGTGTGTGTGTGTGTGTGTATGTGTGTGTGTGTGTATGTGTAGCCTAAGGATCTTTGTCATAATTAATGTATTTGGGGTATTGAAAGTAGATGGAATGTCTAGAAAAAAGGAATTTGGAAATGTGAAGGTGAGGTTTCAAAAAGGTGTGCGTACTGTTTTATGGGAGATTAGTGCATTTTCAGTGCCTCGGTTTGGCTTACAGTACCTGCTAATTGGAGAGGATCTAATGACTTTTTTTCTTCAGGTGAAAATGAAAGAACTGCACTTTCCAGATTCTTAATCATCACTAAGGTTACAGAGATTGGAAGAAAGTCATTTCAGCAGGTTAGTTTTAGGAACGGGCGCCCAGTTTCCAAACTTTCAGAATATGTTCAGCAGTTGGCAGTTGGATTATCTTTTAAGATATATGGCATCGCTTTCTGTTCCACTCTCTCTGTAGCCAACCTACTTAACTCATATCCACCTGCCTCCCACACCTTGAATTTCCAGAAAACTGTATGGTGATGTCACCGATATCCGACTTCATGACTGTATCATTAAATTCAAGAGGCGAGTTCCGTTTGTCACCCTCTAGCAGAGAGAGCGGAAGAGATCACATCTCATGAAGACGCTCTTTTAAATCCGTCTGGGGAGGTTGGTCAGCAGCTGACCGTAAAGTTCACATTTCTAATTTCGGGGGTTAGGCGGTCGTGTAAAGGAAAGCCAAAAACAAGTATCGGTAGCAAGTAATTTAGCGTGTCCGATTTTCTGAATCATAGCTCTGCTGTCAGAGAAGCATTAATCATCAGCAGGCGTGGGTTTGTGCGAGGGGCACCCTCTCTCCGCCCGGGGTCGCCCGTGAAGAACAGGCTTGTATTTTTCGCATGAAGGTGACGGATTCGCTAACACCCGTTTTTGGCTCGTGGTGTTTTTTTTTTTTTTTTTTTTTTTTTTTTTGGAGGAGCAACTGAAGCAGCTGGGATTTGTGGGTAAAAATCCCTGACAGGGCCTGGCTCAAGGAGTGGAGAGGGAGAGGGAGAGCGGGGAGAGATTAGGAGGGCCCTGTGTGTGATCGCCGTCCCCGCGGCCCCTCCACCGCGTGCCCGGGCGGGGATTGATGAGTCCGGCCAGCGAGGAGACATTGGGCTAGATTACAAACAGGCTGTGCTGTCTCGTCTACACGGGCTCTGCAGAGCGCTGCAAGCTTCCCCGTAATTGGTATCAAGGCCGCCGCGGCGAGTCCACAGTGGCGTCCCTCTCCGCTTCGCGGGGCCGCTGCTTTACATTGGTGGTGGTGGTGGTAACGGTAGTGGCGGATCTTCAGAACCAAGGCCCTTCGCCGCTTACATCCATCTTCATTTTCTGTTGCAGTGACTTCAGCTCTGCGTGTGTGTTTGTGTGTGTGTATGTGCGCGGGCGTGCGTGTGTGTGTGCGTGTGGACATGTGTATTTGTCTTTCCAGATGTGAACCGCTCACCTTTGCCCGTGTTGGATTTCAATTTAGCTTTTTTTTTGCTGTGTAGGAATATTAAAGCCTGAGGAGGACCTGTAAGTCTGCAGTAATGATCCATGGTTCATTGCTGCCCTCCAATCCAGCATTTATTAGGTGAAGGACTGGAGGTTAAAGTATATGGCGATCCGGGTTCTCGTTGCTGACTTCCTTGTATTGACGATGATGTAGAAAAATGGGCACCAGAGTGCCTTAAACTGGGGGAGGACCGATGTTGCCTATAGGGAGGGTTTAGACATAAGCACGCGGCTCGATTACATTATTTATTAGCTTCTCAGACGCCCTTTCCCAAGGTGACTTACATAGCTCGCTTGTTTAAAAACGATGCTCTCACACAGCTTGGTATTGACTGAAACAATTACGCCGGAGTGCTCAGCTCAGGGGTACGGTGGAGATGCCCCGCATGGGAACTGAACCTGCAACCTCCTGGTTGCGAGCCCGGCTCCCCGAGCTTGTAACGCAACAGTGCCAGCTGATGTGAGGCTGTTGCTTGGCTGCTCTGGCACAGATGAAGTGCCACGTCGCAGGAGCCCCCAGAGGGTGAGGAATGTGTCCCAGCGGAACGCGTTTTTTGGGGGGGGGGGGGGGTATCTACCGGGAGCATCTACTGCATGTGACATGATTCCTGAATCGGAGCAGGCCGCCGCTAATTAAGCTCGCGGAGTCTGGGCCGCAGCGACGTTACAGTAGAGCTGCTGTTTTTCAGCAGATCTGCAGCAGAGCCAAAAAAACAAGAGGAACCAGCTCCCTCCCTCCCTCCTTCCCTTCTATCCCCCACAGTGCAGGAACAGAGAGAGAGAGAGAGAGAGAGAGAGAGAGAGAGAGGCTGACCCACTTTGCTGCCGCCAAAGCGAGCTCCCCACCAGCACTGCAATAAATAACAGACACGGCAGCCCGGGAGAGCCCAACAGCTGCTCTGTGGCTGTCTGTCCTGCTCCTGTCCCCTCACGGCCCCCCTCTGCCATCCCTGCAGCTCCTCTCCTCTCCCGTCCCTGTCCCCCGCCGCCCCGCTGCTGCCCCCCCCCGCCCATTCCCCCACTGATCCATCTTCTCCTTCACAGCCCCTCTCACGCTGGGCCGTGGCAGCGGGCGGAGTGTGTGCGGACAGAGGCGTACCCAGCTGCAGACAGGCGCAGACACTCAGACACACAGGCAGGCGGACGCATGGGACGTGGAGTCTGAGACGAGCGTCTGCACGCACACACACCACGGGGGGGGCGGGCGTCCACAGCACGCAAACACCCACACAGTCTGCTTTTACAGAACTGGGGCAAAGGTCCTCACGACTCCACCTGCGCTCCGAAAAACAGGTGCGCACGGCGGCGTGCACGCGTGTGTGCCTGCACTCACGCGTGCACAATCGCACACAAATACCAACACTCAAACACAGAGTCTCTCCAGATTAATAAAGATATATAAAAACGATCAAATATTCAGACCTCAAGAGTACCAATTCCTAAAACGTCCACCTGCATAACTTCACCATATGCACACACACACACACACACACACACACACACACACATGCGTGCACGCAGTCACCCACCCACACATGCACACCTGCGTGAGCACAGACGCCGCACACGAGCGACAGCATTTCGCCGAACGGCAGCCCGGAGACCGGAGACCCGTTACGGCCCCGCAGTGGGTCCTCTGTGTGCTTGCTGGTTGTCCTTGTCGCGGGTCATGCCCCACTACAGACAATCAATCAATACTCTCCGTCTCCTCTGGGAGCGAGAGACACTCGGCTCCCCACCTTCCTTCAGGGACAGAAGGACGCGGAGAGATCACAGAGGCCTGCTGCGCCGCCTGGCTGCTTTCCATATCCACACAATAATGAAATGAACACTTGCGGTAACAACCCTAATCTTGGCAGCATCGTTTAACTTAATGTGCAAGGTAAAGTCAAGCACCGTAATCAATGCGAAGGTTTAGAAAATTGTCAAAATGGGAGAGACAGTGCATTTTTTCCCTTTTTTTTTTTGCAATTTTTTTCACAGATGATGAAAAGGACTGGAGTGTTCTGGATTGTAATTACTCTGCTGCCGGGTGCTGTTTACATGATGAGGGGGTGATTATGACCGGATTAAAATTGAGGAGAAAAGCAATAGCAATATGAGGCTGAATACTCTAATTGTTGTTCGCCGAAAATTAATTTGGTGGATTGGAATCTCGCAGCGTTGTGAAATGTCAAGCGTGACATAAAACAGGTGGATGCCGGGTGTAATTAATCAGTGTGTAATCAAACAGAAATCGCATCATCGTTACTGACCCTGAGTATGGACTGAAGAGAACCGCGGCGATATTTATTATTTATTTATTACAACAGTTTATTAATCTCACACAGATACCGCGGGCCCTGAAAGCCGAGGCTGTTGAGCTGAATAGCTGAACCCCGTCAGCGTCAAAGGGAGTGTTTCCCTTATCTGTCACAGGTTTATGTTTGCATTGTCATAACTGAACGCAGAGATGACCGCGTTTAGCGAGTTCGATACATATAGAAATCGCGTTATCCAATCTGTTGGATAGGTTGGCAGGTTGCACGCTGATGTCGGAGGGCTGGTTCTGTGCGCGTGCGAGGCGCGGCCCTGTCTCACCTTGCGGCGATGCCGCGGAGATGTTTCAGCGAAGTTGCTGCGCCGGGCTTATCCCGAGCAGGAGGAGGGCCGTCCTGTCACGGGATCCTGACAGAGAGGCTTTGCGTCCCGCTTCCTGGCACCGGCGTTTCAGCTGTCTACCTCCAGCCATAAAGCAACGTCAAAACGGTTTTATCTCCACCTCCCCGACCGGAACCCGTGATAGATGACTCTCAGAATAAAAATCAAAGCCCTTGAACCTCTTCCGTTTGTGTATTTTGTTATTTTGATTTCTCGCGCTAAGAAACAGAGCGTTTGTCAGGACGCTGCCGCTCCGTGCCGTAGTGGAAGGGCCATAAATAACGCCCCCCCCCTCACCCCCTGTCTCCGGAGATGGATGGCTTTGGACACTTGCGTGCGATCTGCACTTTCATATGCTGTATCATGGATTTATACATAAATTCCTGGGCGTGCGTACAAGCACACTCCGGCCCGGGAGAGGCGTATGGAGAGCCGCCCGCTGTATGTGAGCTGACACCGCTGTCTGTTTCGGGACGCCTGAAAGGTACAGATAAGCGCGGGGGGGGGGGGGGGGGGGGTTTGACGCGGGTGACACTGAACTGGAGTGACGCCGATGTCGGGGGGGCGGGCGGAAAGCGATGGGCCAGGGGGATTGTAACGGATTCCGAAACTGATTATAAAAAAAAAAAAAACACAGCGTCCCACCCCTCCGCGTAACTCCGGGCAGGTGCGGGTGCCGGCGCGTCCGTGTATTTGATTTGTTTTCTTGATTTATTCGGCAAACTGCTTTGGGATTCACATCATCGCCGTAATGGACACAGTAATGAGGACAGTGTGCATTTCACTGCCAGCGCAGGGTGGCAAAGGCCCTCTGGAGTGTCAGTGTGGTCGGGGGGGGGGGGGCGGTGCAAGGGGAATAATAATGACGGCGGCTGTGTGGCCGACAAGACTGCGTTTGACACGGGGGGGGGGGGTGGAGGGAGCCAGTAGCGGGGGCATCAGAGAGCAGACTCCCGTCCTGCCCCCCACCCCCACCGCCTGCCCTGTGTGCTGAGCTCCGCCCCACTGCGTGTCCCTTAGTCGCCGGGTTCCGCCGCTAATCGGAACCCAGTCTCTGCTCGTCGCAGGCATTTCAGGCCAAGAGAAAATATAGAGGGGTGCAGTTGCAATCCATGGGGGGGGGCACAAAACATCATATCTTAAATAAAGTAATACGTACTATGTAGCCATCTGGATATAAGGAGACAACTGGGGCTGCACTGAGGTCCGTCTGGAGGTGCACCCCCATAGCGCCGGCCCTGCCCCCCACAACCCTGCCCCCCACAACCCCCCCCCCCCTTCCCTCTCCTGGCATCATTCACGCAGTGCAGGAAGCGCATGGCTCCGCCCCCGCAGGTCCGGACTCGGCTGAGGGACCCGCTGATGAAAGAGAACACCTTGCGATCCACCTGAACAGACAGCGGAGAGTCTCCCATCACTCAGCTGCTGGATCAGATCCAGCCTCTACCCTCTCCGGCTGGAGGCTGCGCTCCAGTTCCGCATCTATACATAGACGCGGCATTAGCTGGAAGACTGCTGCGTGTGCAGGAGCGCTCAGGCTAGCACATAATAGACCTGAGTAACCAATCACTGCGAGGGCCGGCTTCGGCGCAAGGACTCCTTAACATTTGCGGAGTTACGCAACTAACATTTGATTTTCATGTGGGTTAGCTTTTGTGTCTTGAGCATTAGGTTTCTTAGTAGGTTTTTTTTTTTTTTTTATAACGAGGCGCCGTAATGCTAAGAAGAGATTAATCAGACAAGTCCAGATGCCTGGTGTGTGTGCACGGGGACGGGAGAGAGGCAAGTGCAAGGGCCCGACCTGCTCCAAGTCTCAGCACACACTGAGCGGCTCCTCACACGCTGCGATGCAGTATTACAGTCATTAACAGAAGCTGCGCTGAGATTCCATGCGTAGGCACCATTAGGGCACCAGCGAGTGGAGAAGTGAGACTCTGCGAATTTTAAAGCTTTCCTAAGGAGCCCTCCGGGAATGGGAGTTTTATAGGAGATTTTTCCCTTTTTCCTCCTAATGGACTTGAGTTTTCTTTTTTTTTTTTTTTTTGTTTGTTTTTCTGTCAGATTTAAAAAGGTTCTTCGAAAGGGCCTAAAAGGAGCCTCCACAGTTACAACCTCAGGAATCCAAGGGGTCCTTACAGTTTTCACTCTCGCGGAGTGAAAAGGTCAATGTGGACCCAAGAGAGATGGAGAGAAATAGGCTGAGAGAGAGAAAGAGAGATAGAAAAAAGGGAGAGAAAGAGGGAATAGATGATGAGACACGATTCAGGGAGGGGGAGAGAGAGAGAGGAAGAGATAAAAATAAAAATGCGGTGGTTAATTGAGGAAGAGAGGACAAAGTGTACTAAAAGTGATGAGGAGAGCGTGACAGGAATGTTAAACAAAGGTCACATCCGAAGGCATTGTTGATATGCCTGGCTGAGGAGGAAATCGAAAAGGGCGTTATGTTTTTCAGGTCGTCCTTTTGTCCTTCCTTGGGCCCGTGCCTCTCTGGCCATGCCACAGAATTGGTTTCCGATCTCTGAAATGACTTGTCACGTTTGGACTGTGATGAGCCTTGACACCATTGTCATCTTCAGTGGCTCCCAGAACCTGAGCGATTTCCAGGGAACAAATTCAAAGGACCGGGTCAAAGAGGGTCCCGAAGGCTTTTCAGTGTCCATTCTCTAACTTGGCATAACTTAGACTAAATGAAATTGCCCTGACTGACCCCCAGAAAACCTATCAACTTGAAGGTTACAGAGTCAAAGGTCAATGGCTCAAAAGGCACGTTTTTCAATCTCCGGTCTTAACCAGGCTTTTAACGAAACTTTACACACTCACTCCGCTCTCTCTTACCTCCAGAAACCTATTGATCCCAAAGTTAAAACGTCAAGGTCATAGAGGCACCTGATCCATTTCTCAGCTACACGTTTCTTGTTACTTGTGCATTTACAGTTTGTTCTCTGGCTAATATCAGTTCCTGCCCATTGCACGCCATTGAAGCATCTTCACGTATCAGATCGTATTATGTGGCCATATTAGTTATCCGCCTCTTCAGTGGTGGCCATACTTACAACCTCCATTTCTCTGCATTATCTAGTTCTTATTCTACACACTTGAGTATCTGCCAAGTGAGTATCTACCAACCCAACGTGGATAGCTTGATATGGAGTATTTCCAGTCAGGAGTGCCACTCACATCTTTGTCATTGTTTTACAGGCTGTTACAGGCTATAGAAACAAATATTGATTGGAAAATACTGTGCCAAAAAGAAATCTGGGGGTGAAGAAATATAACTAGGAGGGTTGGTAGGAGAAGGAGAGGGGAAAGAGAGAGAGAAAAAGAGAGAGATTATGTGCTCAAAGTGTCCAAACCCCCATAGATCAGTCAGCCAAGATATTCACCGCTTCTCAAAGCTTGAATCTGTGTATGATATTCTCTGAGAAGTTATTCCCAATGAGAGGAGCTTCATAAAGACACATGATAGAAGTAAAAGGAAGCCCAGAATGACAGCTACACCCATGAAAGATGGGAACATCCCAATAAAACCCCACATTAAGGCACAATTTTATATACTGATATCATGCCGCTGGCTTGACCACCAATCCAGCTCAGTGCGGCTGTGGAGTGAAGGACAGGCGGCAGCACTGTAGCCTAAAGTCATTTACATGCCATCCTGCTCTCTGTCACCCTGCAAGGAGAAAGCGTACTCAGATCTAATGCGCTCCTGCAATTCAGTTTTCTAATCTAAAATGTTACTTTTGTATAATGCCATTTTTTTGGTAATGATAAGTATTTGCTTCAAGGTACATTTTTAAAATAGCCAATCTCGCCCCCCGTTCGTATCCTCCCTGCCTACCTTCACAATTTGATTTTGCATTTTTATTGCCATTCAGATCGTTCAAAGAGTGGAAAGGGGATGTTATTATATTCACAGAAAAGATGCATTTGGGGGGGAAAAAAGGCCGAGAAACAAGTTTTTTTTTTTTAACGCACAGATTATGAAAGCACTTTCCTGCGTAGCCTCTTTATTGTGTCTCATTGTATAACGCACCAACAGCAGAAGGCGCGCCAGCCAAAGCCAGCACTGCCCACAATACCAGGGACGTGCACTCCTATTGTATTAGACAGAGTCCCTTTAACAAGATCGCAAATTGTAGTTGGAAAGGGCCTTATCCCCCCCCGCCCTCTCTCTCTCTACTCCCTCCAGTCATTTCTACAATGATCTGACTGACTGTTTTCCACTGCCGTCAGTGAGCGTTCGCATCGCTGTGGCTCCTTGTTTGTGTTTTTTTTTTTTGCCTGGACCACGAGTTCTTGTTATTGTTGTTCTGCGCTCTGTGCAGTGCCTAGATGAGAGCTGTGCTTTTTCCGGGCGACTTCCTGCCGCTGTCTGCAGCCCACGGGCTCCAAACTGCTGCAATCCATTCCCCTCTGTTAGCCATGGCCGGGTGTTCGGCGGGAAAAAGCGCACAGTACGCAGAGCAAGTGCCTCCGAAAAAGCCCGCACGCTTCATTTGAAGCCAACGCTGTTTGCGATGCGCGCGCAATATCCATTCACATCTACTGCCAGTTCAGGCTGTTCGAATTATTCTCAACATCTAATTGATAAATGGGTGCAATTTATGATGTCCAGAGAGTTTTAATCTTTCATCAGATGCATTATCCCTTGGCTTAATAGAAACTCTCATTCATTATGTTGGTTATATTTTACAGATGAGTCATTTTTTGCTGCTATTTGAGGAGTTATTCGGTGGAATGATTTAGGTTAAAGGGGAAACCAAATGAAAGATGTTTCTCGCTGCATGAACACGGAGCTCTGAGTAACTGTTGTTCTGTTTACCCACTTGAAAGTCCTCTATTCTGTGTTCAGAAGTTGTGATTTTTTTTTTTATGTACGTTTCTTTCATGATGCTTTCTATCAATGTTTTACTTCCCAAACCTTGTCTCTTTTGAATATTCGACAGGTGCATAGTCCTGATACAATAAACTGCAGATAAACAGAATTAAAAATCAGAATGTTTGCCTTGAGTGGTAATCTCCAGTGTCTACACCACAACTTCATAGATTTCTGTGCCTTTTATTGCATTGTGGTGTCTGATCTGTTGGCTGTGCCCTGACTGGTCTTGCAGAAACAGCTGAAGGTGATCTTATTGTTCTGCATATCCCGTATTGCCTGCTCTGTCCTCCAAAGGAGGCTGGCTTCGTTTTACAATGAACAGCACGGCTGTAAACTCCACTCTCTCAGCTGTGAAAAAGTGCCTACCTTCTCAGTAGGGGTCAGGTTTTAATCATCAGTGTTCTCAACACTCACTCTTCACTCGCTTTCTTTTCTCCGCAATTCTGACTGCATGGTTCTGTTCTCGTTCTTTTTTCAGTCTTTTTTTCTTCCCAGTGACTCAGAAGTGTTTGGCATGAGCGGCTCATGTCTTTATCACCTTCTCATCAGACTCCTGTGCTCCCAGGAAACGACACTGTTCTCAGTTTCAGCGAGCCAACCGCAAGGCCTGCCTCTGCAGCACTGATCACCAGTCACACGCACATATACTGCCCAAACCTGCTCCCCACACATACTGCCCAAACCCGCTCCCCACACGTACTGCCCAAACCCGCTCCTCACACATACTGCCCAAACCCGCTCCTCACACGTACTGCCAAAACCCGCTCCCCACACATACTGCCCAAACCCGCTCCCCACACATACTGCCCAAACCCACTCCCCACACATACTGCCCAAACCCGCTCCTCACACATACTGCCCAAACCCACTCCTCACACATACTGCCCAAACCCACTCCTCACACGTACTGCCCAAACCCGCTCCTCACACATACTGCCCAAACCCGCTCCCCACACATACTGCCCAAACCTGCTCCCCACACATACTGCCCAAAACCCACTCCTCACACATACCACACACACCCCACACGTACCACACTCACCCCACAACACAAAACATACCCACCCACTCCCCACAGCGATGGCTATTATCGTACCTTGGACAGCATGCATTTCATGCCCTAGCCAACCTAAACCTCAACTCCCAAACCTTCCTCTGCGTTCCTGTGAGGAGAAACACAGATCCCAATTCTGCAGTGCCCTCTTTTGCCCATTCCTGTTTCAGCTGTTGCAGTGCAGAGACATGATAGAAAGCACTCTGACGCGCATCGTAGACGGGTTCGATCAGAGACGGCCTTTGTTCCAATCTGGCTGCATGACACATATCACAATGAGGGAGGCAGAATGTGGATAAGTGCATTGCAGACACATTTGAAAGGAGGCACCTAATGATTATTATTTTTGTGGTATTATTATGTCAGTTAGTACCGAGCTAAGCCAAGAGCTCTCTTTGAAAACTGATGATACCCTTCTCCTTCTCTCTCGCTGTCTGTTGCTGGCAGCAAGTCGCAAAAACACTGAGCAGCCAGCCAAAACACAACGACAGGAAAAAGCCAAATAAATGGTGCAGAAAGTGTGGAGCCAGACTGTAATCTCACACAGAGAACACCTGGCCTGTCACTAACAAACCATACTCAACTCATTCACAAAGATCACACCATTCTCCGAGCCGCATCATAGTTCGTAGCTATTTAGTCATCCACCCACCTCTTTCCATTTTAAGAATTTGTAAGATTATATTCTTGTCCTTATTTTTTTTTGAAGATATCTAATCCATTTATTCCCCATACTTATTCATCTGTAAGGTCGTCAGCGGGGCCCTCATTACCATCACTCTGTATAAAGCGGGATGCTCGGTTAACGAGTGTAAAAGCTTGTTAGATTAATTTGGCCTTGTCACACACACTGGCTCCCCGTCCACTCGTGAAGATGAAAATGAAATCGCATTTGGGGTTAAGCAGACAATTACGGATAGCTGGTGTCTCCTGCTACGCGAAGGTCTCCACTTTTTCATGGCCATTGTGACACCAGAATGACTACTATTGCTACCAAACTGACTAACGACGTGGGATGTTTTCACACATAACGCTGCATAAATATGACCACGCAGCCTGCAACTGTGACCAGATCGGAAACCTGACTCACTCTCTGAATGAAACAAATCATATTTTCACACATAGCCGGATCATAAGTCTGCTTTTAGAGGTCCTCGCTAATTGATTTTTACCGACCGTAGTACTTAAAAAACCAAACACCCCGACACAAAGTCAGCAGCAGGTGGTGAAAAGGACCCAGATACCGTTATAAGCTCAGTGGGTAGATTATATTCTTGTAAAATAATTGGGCAAATGGCGAGGTGTAAGTGCAATGCTAGCCTGTCAGATCCAGCCTGATAGATGCTAAGCCTTATTTTAAGGGTCTCATTTCTCTGATGACCAGCTCCTTCCATTGCTGGATCCATCTGCAGTCTGTAGCTGCCGATCGTTAGGAAATTTAATTAAGCGTCTGAAAGCTCCTCTATCTGACGGATTAGCCGGTTAGTGTGTTGCAGAAAATGGGTTTGGTTCTTGAAAAAGACGATGCGAGAAGAAACACAGAGCTTCATGGCAACCTTCTTTCTAGATTAAAAGGGGATTATGGGAAAAAAGCAGGTTTGATTGATTTATTATCATCGGGGAAGTAAGCCCCTCCTCCAGGTCCTTCGGAAAGAGGATGACTCAGAGTTGCGGCGTTTAGTGAATTTGGTTCATTAAACAATGCTCTTCAATAAACAATGGACGAATCTTTTTCAGAGATGGTTGAACAAACACTCACTCAGCCGGTACTGTACGAATTCCAGTCGACTGGACCAGGCTATCACCTAACTCCACACCCGCATCAGTGTCTCTCCATTAATCTTAATGGAAATGGAAAGTCAACCAAGCTTACGCTGGCCGTGGCTAAATAGGGATGAATTCGATATTATAGCAAGGAACATTAGTCGCACTGTAAGTCGGTCCCCGCTGATCTTGACATTAAGGGTGCGTGAAGGGACACCAGACAATTAGAGAGTGTGTGTGTGTGTGTGTGTGTGTGTGTGTGTGTGTGTGTGTTTTTGTGTACGCACATGTGATTCATGAAAAAAAAAAAAGTAATTGTGGTCGATCGCCGAGGATTGCATGCAGGGATGCTTCTCCTTGACCACTGTCCTTGCGAAACACGATGCGTTTTTGTTCAGAGGCCTCTATAAACAGCTTAGCATGGTATTTTGCGGTTCTAACATTTCTCTCTCCCTTCCCATCCCCGTATCTTTGTCTCACTGTCTCCCCTCCTCTTTCTCTGTTCATTTAATCCGTCCCTGTCACTGCCTCTGTCTCCCTCTCCCTGTCTTTCTCCTCCCTCTCTCCTCTCATCACCCGCTTGGGATTCTGCTCACACTCCTCTGTCTAATTAGAGCAGAGCAGAACGATAGAAACAGAAAGGCCTCTCTCTCCCTTATCACCCCCTCTCTGGCTCTCTCCCTCTCTTCCTCTCTCTCTTACTCTCTCCTCTCCTCCCTCTTTCCCTCTCACTCTCTCCTCCAGCTTGATCAGGGGACGATATCTCTAATTGGTGTGTTAAGAGACCCTTAATTGCACGAGGCATTCTTATCCATTGTTTGATGGGGAGCAGGGTGGGCCCCGACTGCTAGCTGTCATGAGCAGAGATAGGGGAAACGGTTTCAGAGAGTGACGTTGCACAGTACACAGCTCCCCGATTGGAGGAAAAAAAAGAACCCAACTCCTCCAGCTCACTCTGGACTCTGGACCTAAAGGTTGGCGTTCAGGTCTCAGGTGGGACACTGCTGCAGTACCCTTGAGCAAAGTAATTAACCCCAGTTGCTCTTGTAAAAATGCGAACCATATGGGTAACAAAAGGTTTAAGGCTCACAGCTGTAAACAGTGGAAGTGACCCTGGACAACAGCGCTTGTGCCCTGAATAAGGCTGAGTCATAAGCAAACAAATAATAATGAAGTAGAAGAAGAATAGAGAAACAGATGACTGGGAAGATGGTAAGGAGCCAAACCCATCCATAAAATGAACAACACCCTGCCATCCTTTGTTGTTTTTTCCCAGAATGCAATGGGCAGAGGTTGAACTGTTGGGGCGCTGCGCGCTGGCCCCCACGCATTGCCTCACGCGACTTCCCATGCGTCTCCCGCTCCTCTGATATTCACCTCGCCGGTGCGCGTCCAACAGCCTGCGGCGGTCGTCACGGAGCGGTTTCCTCCGCGGAAACATCGACTCCCTGCCTCTGCAGCCACTGTCCATCTCTCAGACGCGGTGAAGTCATTCCCGTCATGTGTTAGTGGACACAGGGCCCTCCGATCGCCAGTCAGTCACCATGCGACATGAAAAATACATTAGACCACACTCCAGATGGCTTAACCTTTCCATGTACCCTGTGCTTTGAGAGGACAGTCTGTTATTGTGTGTACTTTTAACCACTTTTGATCAGGTCTGAAAACATGCAGGGGTTATCTTCCTTTGGAAAAGGTATAGTAAAATGATCACATTTATTCAATAATTGTACATATATATAAAATATACCTCTAGGAAAACTGTCTTGAACATGTTCCAGGCAGACACTAACAGAGCCTAGGGCCACCCCCTTTCTTTTGCAATGTAGTGAATAACAACATATTATAGATCATAAGTAAAGACTATTTTAAATACCATTTTTACCAGACCAAGGTTCTCACACTTGACTCAAATGCCTTTATGAAGGTCTGCTGCATTCTGAGTGTTCTTAATCACGCCACTACGAAATTAAAAAGCAAAATCCTCTCTACAGCATTTTGTTACATTGCATTATTTCATTTAGCAGACACTCTTATCCAGAGCGACTTACACACGTTACAGTTTTTGCACGTTATCCATTTATACAGCTGGACATTTAGTTGTCGTGGAGGCAATAAGGGGTTACCTTGCCCAAGATTGGATTGGATTGGTTTGGATTGGATAGTCTTTATTGTCCCCGAGGGGCAATTTGGTTTGCAAACAGTAGTCAACACAACCAACACACATCATAAAAATAAATGAATAAAATATAAAGAGCATAAATACATATAACAAACAGTAGATTGTCATTATATTAAAATGCAATGAGATATAAGACACTAAGTGTCCGTTACTCCATTGTTAAAATGCGTGTGGCTATAGCAGGTACAGCAGCAGTGCCCTAGCAGGGAATTGAACCGGCAACCTTGTGGTTACAAGCACTACTCTTTACCATCTGCTACACTACTGCCCCCTATCTGTGACTAACGCTATACTAATATTAGACAGCTAGCATACTCCATCCACATTAGAAAAGCATAATTCAGGTGTGGCCAAGCTGTCCCAGAAGAGCAGTGAGGATTTACCAGCATCATTGTCTAATGGCTTGTTTCCATTATTCACGTTCACCTGAGGGGCTAACAGCTCAAGCAAACAGAGGTCCGTCTAAAAACTTAACTTCATTTGCTGACATACTCACATTACCTCAAGGTGCAGTTAGCTGCTGAAAAATGCCAGATGTCTACCACTTTTAAACCCTGCCTCTCACGGTGGAAACATTTATTCAGTGGATTATATCATTGGAGCTCACTAGCTAGAGGGGGGAAAAGTGAAATCTGTCCACATGGAGAGATTTCAGTGTCTTCATGCATCATATAGTCTGTAATATTTTCTGTCTGTAATACGGTATGTAATATTAATAACATTAATAGGAGTTCTCCCTCCTTCTCATATGCATCTGACAATCTCTCTGTCTGGCTGGACATATTCGATCTTTAGTGTACCTGGATTGGTCAGCTTCCAGGCACACCTTATCTTCACTTCAACAGTGTCTTTAGCAGGGCCGCATTAAGCCTCCCGGGGGCCCAGGGCTAACACACCTATGTCCACAATTTTCAAATGGAAAACTAAAACCCAAGTAGCAAAGCACGTTATTTGAACCAAAACCAACGTTTGATTTGGGTTGTATTTTGGTGTTCAACAAAACCGACGTGTAAACTACGTCCACCAAACGTGTTTATTGACACCAATGGAAGGAACCCAATAAGAAATGTTTCTTAGACGTTCTAACCGGGTGTTAAACACGACGTTTAAAAATGAACGCATCTGACAGACACCGATTCCAACGTTTAAAAAAGGTGTTAATTTGGTGTCAACTTACAGCAACTGTGGAAGCCCAATAACCGACGTGACTGACACGTTCTAAATAAGTGTTAAACACAGCATTAAATACAGAGGTGGAAAACCTACCACGTTTTTGTTCCAACCATGCACTACACCAACTAAATTTAATTGGCACAAATCATCAGCCAGGTAGAGGAGGTAACTAGTGAAATCACCTTGTTTAGTGAATGGCTCGAACAAATACATGGTAGGACTTTTACTTTCTGAAGCTGGGGTTTTCCACCTCTGGTTAAACAACGAACGTGTCTGAAACCTATTTCTAACGTTTAACGGTGGTGCTTATGTGGTGTGATTTTTAGACAGAATACCGGCGTGTTAAAAAACGTTTCATAAACGTTTTTACCACATGTTGTCACGATACGGGTTGTCAGAATCGCGGACTGAATCTTTAACCCTTTGGCACATAACTTATTTTTATGCTATGTAGCGCCCGTGTTACGTTTTCATTAGCGTTAAGTGTCTCATAGTTTTAAGTTAGCATTTGCTATATTTCTTATGTTAAGTCGCTGTTTCCTCAAAGCTAAAATTAGCTAGAATTTTTCCAATCTAGTTTTCTAATCGCACCAGTTTTAGCATACGCGCTAAACGGCTAATCACACACGCTCAGAAGAGAGAGTGATCCTCACTCATAAATGTTGGCCATTGATTGGTGGAATATTTAGACAAATTTATATGTTTTCAGAAAGTGTTCGCATTATTTGCTTTGAATACATTATGTTTGCCGTCAAATCATTTATCTTCCTTCTACAATACGTAGCATGTCCCCCCTATTATATTGCAAAATGGTTTGGTCTACATTAATTCGTCCACACCCCCTTTACCAAATCGAGCTGTCAAAATGTCTACTCACAAATCTGGTGCTCAAAAGCGAAAAAAAGGATGACTAGCCTGCTAATGCATACTCGTGCAAGTGAGCGCAGAAGTTTGCTGGCTTATTTGCTGTGACTGTTCGTTTAATGAGATTATCTGGAAATTAAAACTTGAAGTGAGGAATGCACTTTCCCCATTGCACTTGTTTGAAAACGGCAAATTAGCTTGCTAGCGAAATGAGAACCCTACTAGACGTTAGTGAGGTAGTTTAGCTATCTTGCTAAACTTTCGTTTCAGTAGGGTAACTGCGAGACTGACAGTTGCTGAATTTGACTTGACGGTTCTGCATTATTTATTATTAGTGCGCAGGTGGAATAGTTTGCTACTTTATGCTGTTGTATTGTAAACTCTAGTAACTATTGAGTCGAACGTGGTAGCTACCTATCTGCCCTTGGTTGTAAGGTCCAGACATGCCAGGTTCCGTACGCAGTAGCTAGTGTATACAATACGTACTGAATCTTCAGAGCATTTATGGTGACTTGTGCGGCTTACTGTTTTTTTCTGTGCTTGTTTTTTGAACATTTCTGAATGACATTTCAGTTGTCCTAACAATAAAGCATGGCACTGAATATTCCAAGCATGCTGTCAAGCGTATTTTTATTTTAATTGGGGTGGGTTCGGGGGCCTGTTGAAATAATTTCGTCCCGGGCCCAGGCATCATGCACACCAGCCCTGGCTGTCAGTGTTTTTATTATCCACCCATTTATGTATTTGTATGTAAAATCTGTTTTGTTTTACAACTGACACAAGGTTGTGGTGATGCAGTGGCTATTTTGTCAAATATGCACTGCAGTTCAAACCATCAATTTAACTAATATTGCACATTACAAACAGATGCACTCTCAAAGATACGGTACCTATTCTGAAACTTAATTGAGAGCTGCAGCTGTTCAGTATCGTAGCATGTTTCCAAGAGGCAGCTACTGAACCGTCAATCCTGCAAATGTGAAAGTTCTTCTTGCCACCAGTCCCATTATTCTTAATATTCTGCAGCCCTTGTGAATATTCTATTCATATAAACATGCCCAGAGTTGTGGAAAAGGGGATCAAGCATGGTTTATATTCCACTAGAGTGGACAATTCTAAAGCCGATAATACATTAGTGTCATGAGCACAAACAGCACTTTACCATTACATGCAACACGCAACTTTGGTACAATGAACATATGTAAAATCTTACATAAGACCATCAGTGTTAACTTCTGTTTTGAGGACGTGAGTACTGGCTCTTAAAACTTGATAGAATATAAATTGGTTGGTCCATTATTTAAGCATATCTGGCATGAACAGCCTGGTATATTATCACTCAGGTTTCAGGCTATAATGTTTCACTCAGAACATTTGCTTTGGAAATCTCTTTGTAAAGTTTGCTGAAATTAGTGTTTTAAAAAATAATGAACCTATTGCTGCTCAAGCTTACAGGCGGGACCAACAATTTCAAGACAAGACGTTAAGAGGGCACACAGGAGGATTTCAGTACGATTGAAGACCAGGATCTGGAGACGTGTCTTGAGCACTGCTGCACCATTTCAAAGGCTGCTCGTAGAATGCTCCTCTGTAACTCATAACAGTATTTATTAAATTGACTGAGCAGTGTAAGATAATGCTGTTTGTCGTGGTGTGTAGATAAGTCATTAGCCGCAGTTGGTTGGTACTCTCTCAGAGTGACCCTGCTCTGCGAACCATGAAGTGTAAGAAGGCCTGTCTTCATTTTCTCTCCCTAAGCATGTTGAGTGATGGATTCAGTCCTGCTTCTCTGCCTCTCTCTCGCCTACTCTCCTCCTCTTCCCACCCAGGCCTGGACCTTCCCTCTTCCTCCCCCTCCGCCAAGCACACCAAAAGCCCCTCTCTCTCTCTATCTCTCTCTCTCTCTCTCTCCTGTCCACCCCTCCCCTCCTTCCCTCTTTCATTAATTGATGTTGTCTCACTTCATTAGGGCCATTTTACCCTGGCAGGGAATTTCAGACTCATTTTCTCGGCACGCTTCATTGTCGTTAATTTCAACCTCTGCTGTCACCTACTGTATGAACACCCTTGAGCAATACAGGGGGTTTGCTGAAGGGGGAGATACTTCCCCCTAAATCATCCCAGCCTGGGTAATTAAATGTGGAATTTACGCTACAGTATAGAAATGATGGATATAATTTTCTACAGATAGTGTTCTTTACCTCCTTAATGTGTTACCATCTTATCGCCTTATTGCAGTATAGAAATGGTGACTACAGTACAACCTAGAACTGCACTAAATGCCTTAATACCTTAGAATTGCTCTGAAGCCTTAAGAATGCCAATCCCCCTCCCTGCTGATTACCCATAGTCACTGATCACAAAGAAGCTCTTAGGATGTCTGTCTCATATTGGAAAAACAAGCAAGCTTTTTACAAAGGAATCCTTTCACATGAAGAAGATAACCATTAATATCATTTTAAGAACTTTTTGGAATTGGCGTCTAGCCATTCACATTCAGAAACAGACCGTGGAGAGGGGAGAATGCAATGTGATGAGACTTTTTCTCCAACTGTACGTTTTCCTATTAAACCACACAAAGCAATAAGCATGCGGGCATCTACCTGTAAGAGCGAGTCAGGAGGAAATAGCTAAGCCAAATCTTCTGGAGAAGAAATAACATGTAAATTAGAATGTTGCCTTTTTTAAGAAAAGTCAAATGTCACATTTTAAGTGGCACCTTTGGCATGGGTTTATATTCAGTTAAAATACGGCACTTTCTGGCAAGCTTTCATTTTCTGACATCTTTAAATGTAATTTGGACTACCTAAATTACATATTATGAAAGAACCTTATGGAAGAGGTTGCAATTACAGGAATGCCACCTGAATTTGAGGCTTCTCTCTTGAGCGCTCATTAGACAGCCTAATTAAAGATACAAAAATAATGGTACAATGCTAATAATCTGGTACAATGTTAAAGACAACTCATCAGCTGAAATATGTTAGGGAAAAGTGGTTAAGTGGAAATAAACAATAAAGGTGTGTATTAAAAGATAATGTGACAGATTAATAGATAGTATCCTAAAAGAATGTCCCTTACCCCCTAACGCACAAATGCATACTCTCTGTCTCTGTCTCTCTCTCTGTCTTTATGCCCAAAAGAGGACAAAACTAGATTAAAAATGAATGGGTGAATCAATGAAAGAATAAAAAATAATAAAGAACAATAAATACTAATACACCAATAAATGAGTTAATAGGTTCAATAAATGCATTAATTGAAGTTGTTATATTTGTTTTATTTGTCTTTATTCCATTCCATTTTTAAAATCCATACACTCATTTATTATTTAAAGGATTCATTAATTCATGTATTTAACCCCAGAACCAAGACACAGCCTGACATCTGTATTACAGAGAAAGGAAATTTCCCTGGAAATCCTGAAAGAAACCATAATTCAGAGGCTCATGGTGACCATGGACTTGATCCTGTCCGATGTCTGTTTTAATTATATCAATAAATTCACAAAACTTCAGTGATGTAGCTAACAATAAAATGGTAGCAATATCCCTTTTCCCAAATTAAGGCAAATACAATTACGCACAGTGTCCATTCACCAGTGTTTTCTGATACCACCCGCTGGGGTTTTGAATGACAGAATGGATTAGCATGTTAGCAAGTGACAATAAATAACTGAAAAAAATAAAAATGAAATACTTTTGGTTTCTAATTTTCTTTGTTCACTTTCGTGTTTATTGGGAAATGATTGATTCTGGTTTTTTCTCTGAAATGGTTTCTGCGTTTATTCTTTTGCTTTTGGCTTTGGCCAGTGTTTGGCTCCAGACAGCACTGCTTCTCTGGGGGACAGACGACAATGAGCTGAGGAATACACAGAATAAACCGCAAACGCCGCGGCCTGCTCACACGGCAGGCTGGAGAGCACATTAAAGGGCTGAAGGACTGGGAGAGAGGGTGAGACGGAGGGAGGGCAATGAAGTTTTATTTAAGCATCTGCACGGAGAGAGAGAGAGAGAGAGAGAGAGGTTTTTGAGCTGTTTCGTACTTGACAAGAGAGAAAGGGGCGAAGGAACAGTACGTCTTCGTGCTTGACGGAATGTGAGAGATGGCCGAGTGATGGAACGTCTATACAGTATATACAGTACTGAAAACTCGGAGAGAGATCAAGGCATGGAAAGTTTTCACTGGCACAGAGACAGAAACACCAGGCAAGCCGTCCCCCCCACTTCTCCCTTTTCCAATATTAAGGCTCTGACATCTCTGAAACTCCTGGATCCCAAAAAAAAGTTCCCACACGGACATGCTCTTCCCCTGTGGTGAAATGTCATGTCTGTGTGTACACACACACACACACACATATTCACACAGACACGCGCACACACATGCACACACACACACACACACACGCACACACACACACACACACACACACATTCTCACACACACACACACACACACACACACACACACACACACACACATTCTCACACACACACGCACACACACAAATCTCCCACAATGCAACAGGTGTCTAGTGTCACCCACTGTAACACTTCAGCCACCCCTCCCTAAGGACCCGGTGTGACAGGCTCTACCTGAGCCGCTCTGGCAGGCAGACACTCAGACAAGCGGCGGCAGCGTTCGTGTCGAGCCAGAAAGAGGCAGCTTCCTGGAGGCGGAGTTATTAGCAAGGCTGAGAAAGTCTCAGCCTGACTGGCTGCCTCATGCTCTCATTTATCCCTTCTTCTCCTTGCCAAGATGGATGGAACACATGGAAGCAGGCACCAGCCGTGCAGTTTTTCATCCATCTGTCTGTCTGTCTGTCTATCTGTCTGTCTACATTTACATTTACGTTTTATTCATTTGGCAGATTCTTTTATCCAAAGTGACTGACAAGTAAGGCAGAGTACAACACAAGCAAAACATCGTAAGGGGTCAACAATATTAGAGTCACTGCATGACCAGGTTTCAGTGGTTAGCCAGACAAGGTACAGTCTAGCTGGTAGAGCTAACTAGTGAGTTAAACCATTAGATTACTTTTTTATCTGTTTATCTGACTGTCTGTCTGTCCCTTTGTATGTCTGTCTATCCATCATCAATACAATTATTTGTTAGCTGATTTGAGTAATTTATTCACCTGCAGTTATGCAGTCAAAACAGTCTGTTGGTCCAAGCAAAAAAGACACAAAAGACCATGAATGCATATTATGATTTCTAGACATTACTACTAGTGCTAACTGTTCCCACTTCTGTTTTTTTTCCAGTGATACTGAAACATTTACCATATGCATATTTATAAGTAATTTCAAAGGAATAAAACTCTCATTTATAAGCATACATGCTTCTAGTTCTTATGAACTGCCTCTAACCACGACTGCAACAGTGGTTGGGAATGTACAGCATCTTAAGGTCATGTGCACAGAGCAGCCTCAGCCAGCAGGCATGATATTTAACACCCACATCGCCACGAAGAAAGGAGACACTCTCAAATATGTCTCACTTCACAGAGGAAACATTGTTACTGAACTGGGTGGGCTTCCAGGCAGGCTTTTACCGTCGCAGTTTGTTCAGAAAACCATTCAGACCCTGGCAGCTCAGGTGATTTGACTTCTTGTCTGTCTAAGGAGAGAAAAGGCAAACACCTGAGGTGAAATTAAAGCCAGACTTTGGCGCGGACCCCTGGCTCTGGTTGTGTTCTCTCTGAGTCGCAGCTGAAGGGGAATGATATTTTCTGTGTACGATCTCCACGTCTGAGCCACTGTCTCCTCTTCTGCCATGAACCCCAGACATTGAAATGCATGCGGAGTGCTCAGTTTGAAAATAGTGTAGAAATGTACTACACTAAACTCTTCACCTAACCTGTTCAGTAGAGCCACATCCCAGCACTTAAAAGAGGAGAGAAGCAGCTTTGACCTTTGACCCCTGGTAGTGAGACTGGGGCTGGACCTGGGCAAGGACCAGATGAAAAGACAGAGGCAACAAAAAATCTTATAATCTAAAACAGCAATGATTTCTCTGAATAAAAATTAACTATAGTAAGTAAAGAAGTGTATCTTTTAAAATGGGTTACTATTGCTATGGGTTACTAAAAGGATTGTTTATGAATATGTGAAGCTGTGTGATTGAATTTGTGCAATAGCTTACGCATGCAGGCCTGGCTTCTCTTTTGTTTAACCGGAACACATTAGGCTTATGCAGATTCCAGGCCAGAGTGCTGGTTCAACAGCAGAATATCACAGGGTTAACCGATGCTATTGTTAATGTTATTTTGCAAAAGTTGACAGAATGCCTCCTGTTGATTATCATCATAAACTATGTATGTCTACAAAATTACTCATTGCTATGGACTAAGTGTGTGTTTTATCGATTGAATCATTTTTTTAAAGCAGCTTTTTCGAAAGGGCTAATTTCACTTTTGGGCACTCGAGCAGATAATTCCGGTGATTTAGTGATCACTTGAAACAAAGGCCTGGAGCGCATTCACGGACCCGCAGAGCAGAGCGCGGCCCCCCTCAACACCTTGCCAGCATCTCCTGGCACAGAGCGAAAAAAAAAGGCCCTACATTCATACACACTTTCCAGGAGAGTCTGATGACAGAGAGCCGACTGTAACGATCTCTGATGGGGTGGGGAACTGGCCAGCCATTCGGCACAGAGCACCGCAGTGCACCGGCAGCCTCCATTTGAATGAATCTGAATATTTGACTCCGTTTAAAAGAATAAGAAAAATGGCCTGAATATTTTTTTTTTCCCCGGATGCTGGCGGGTTTGATGAATTTCCTCATCAGGGTCTCTGCGTGTCGTGTGGCAGATCTTTTCTTTACACCTGACCTCCCTGCCCTCTGTTAAATACCTTGTTTCCCAGCCGTGAGGAGAGAAGATAAGAGCCTTCGCTGCCTCTGCTGGGAGAGGGAAACATGGACTTCAGAGATGTCTAGCCGGGTCAGATGCTTTCATGGGCTTGCATCACAGACCAAGTGGAAAAAAAGGCGTGTATAATCAATGAATACAAGTCTTTTTGCAAAAGGCTGAAAGTCCACTTATCCAGCTACACAATCTTTTCTGCTCACACCCCTCAGCTCTCAGGTGTTGTCATGCTAGTTGTAACGATATACGCTGTGAAATGTAATGCATAGGTTAACCGGCCTGTGTGAAAACACCGCAGTAGAAAGTGTGGGGGTCTTTTTGATTGTCTTGGTGTTTGACTGCTGCCTGGCATATCGGCTGTGGCCGAGTGGTTTTTAATTCCAGATGGAATCTTTTCCCATTTGAATAAATAGCAGCCTGTGGAACCATGGCCAGGAGGGATCATTTTCATGTTTGGGGAAAAAAATAAATAAATTTACACATAAACACGCACACACACACGCGCACACGCGCACACACGCACACACACACACACACACACATATATATATATATATATATATATATATATATATATAATGAAATGACCAGGGAAATTAAATCCCCTGGGTCTAAATGAAAAACCATTTAGAAAATAAAAAATAGGATTCACCACTTTCCAAAAAGGAAGATAGATCATATCCCTTGCTTAGTTTTCTTATTCTGTCCCTCTCTTTTTCCTCCGAGCCAGGTCCATTTCCATTTAATGAAAATATTGATTAAAATCGGCTAAACTGATGGGGATGTTTAAAGGAGAAGAAAAATGTGTGCACTGGGATGTGGCCGTTGACTCATTTAAAACCGCTGAGCGCTTGCGTCTGTCACAATCCGTCTCCCTCGAATCCGCGAGGAAAGTGCCGTCCTAATTATTTTGATTTGAGAGCAGACGCCAAATGCCATCTGTCAGAGTTCCATGGGGGCCCGGGGCAGGGGGGGCATTACTAAAGCAATGTTTCCACCTATACCTCAGTGTGGTGGATTCCAAAGGTCATGATTCCCTCTTATCTCAGGTACACTTGTGCATAGCCCCGAGCGTGCTGACACGGCTTGGTTGCACGCTCGGTGTATCCAAACCGTGTTGCACAGAGGCAGCCTTTCGCTAAAGGGGCTTGAAAACTTTAAGCTGGGATCATCATTTTCAAAAGTTTCCTTCTTGCTGATACATGTTAACCGGAAAATACTCTGTGGCTAGATTTAGATATGTAGCTAATAGAGCCAGCTGGCCACCAAACCGGGGGCACTTATTATTAATAAATAATACCGAACCAAACCAAGGGCGATATTAATAAAACAAAACGTATTTCAATGACCTGCGATAGACACAAACTTGCGTCCAAGATGAAAGCGTGTGAAACATAACCTGCCTGGCAGCTGATGCGTATGCACGGCGGGTTGAATTCAGAAAGCACCTTTCCCGTCCCATCCGTTTGGCGGATAAAGCACCGAGGGAAAGCGAGTGGGCATGGCTGTGGGGCGGGGCGACGAGGGGGAGAGTCAGTCTGTGGTCTGTCGGCTCCAGGCGCCGAAAGATCATGAAACACAAATGCGCGTTTTGATGAACACAGAGCTGGCCCCGCTTGTGTCAGCCGTGCCTGGGGGTGGCCAGTGGAAATGGGGCACCGGCCAGGCGCTGACTGCGGGGACTGGCGCTGGGTGGCTCTCCTCTGACTGGCGGGCCGAGAAAGGACAGGCTCTGTCTCCTCTCCAGCAGTCCGAGCGGGGCATGTGTTACGGCTGTCTGTTTCGTAGCTCGTGCTCAGGAAAACTAGATTCTCTTAATAGTAATAGCGTCAGTGTAATGTTTCTGACATTGTCACACACACACAGGCGTGTCGTGCGCGCTCACACACGCACACTTACGAACACAAACACACATGTGCGCGGCATTCCAACACACACAAACACACACACACACACATAAAAAGGAAAAGAATCCAGATTTAGTAAGTGAAGTACAATGCAGCTCTGAGATTAAAGAACAGAATTTTCTTGTCAGGTAGCTCTGTCAAGGAGATGCTTGCTGTTGCAGTTTTTTCTCTTTTTGCACAGTTCGAGTCGCCATATGTTGTTCTTATGTTTTGATGTTTTTTCCTCCGCTGTCAGGGTTGCATGACGGATGAGAACCATACTGCACCGCAATGTTTTTTATTATTTTATAATGGGAACTTTGTCTTTTGTACTTCATCACTTGCAGCCATATTACTGAAGTAAATTAAAAATAGGCCCTTTCCTGATTGCTAAGCTGCACACATGATAAAAGACGAACAATAATGGGGGGAGAGCATAAGAAAGAGATGAAAATTGAGGGAAGAAAAAAGAAAGGAGAAAAACACATATAGAGGAAAGGAAACAAAGGAAAGGCTGGTAGAGGCTGGTGTAGACGGATGATAGAGACTGATGTAGACGGCTGGTACAGGCTGATGTAGACTGCAGGTAGAGGCTGATGTAGACTGCAGTTAGAGACTGATGTAGACAGCTATTAGAGAATGATGTAGACGGATGATAGAGACTGATGTAGACGGCTGGTAGAGACTGATGTAGACTGCTGGTAGAGACTGATGTAGACTGCAGGTAGAGGCTGATGTAGACGGCTATTAGAGACTGATGTAGACTGCTGGTAGAGGCTGATGTAGACTGCAGGTAGAGGCTGATGTAGACGGCTATTAGAGACTGATGTAGACAGCTGGTAGAGGCTGTTGTAGAGTGCAGGTAGAGGCTGATGTAGACGGCTATTAGAGACTGATGTAGACTGCTGGTAGAGGCTGATGTAGACTGCAGGTAGAGGCTGATGTAGACGGATGATAGAGACTGATGTAGACTGCAGGTAGAGACTGATGTAGACGGCTGTTAGAGACTGATGTAGATGGCTGGTAGAGGCTGTTGTAGAGTGCAGGTAGAGGCTGATGTAGACTGCAGGTAGAGACTGATGTAGACTGCTGGTAGAGACTGATGTCGATGGCTGTTAGAGACTGATGTAGACGGCTGGTAGAGACTGATGTAGACGGCTGGTAGAGACTGATGTAGACTGCAGGTAGAGACTGATGTAGACTGCTGGTAGAGACTGATGTAGACAGCTGTTAGAGAATGATGTAGACGGATGATAGAGACTGATGTAGACTGCAGGTAGAGACTGATGTAGACAGCTGTTAGAGACTGATGTAGACTGCTGGTAGAGGCTGTTGTAGAGTGCAGGTAGAGACTGATGTAGACTGTTGGTAGAGGCTGATGTAAACTGCTGGTAGCCCTGTGGAGGAGTGGTTGAGGGTCTGGTCTTGTGACTGGAAGGTCTGTATCAGAGGTGGCATGCCACTATAGTACCCTTGGGCAAGGGCTCTTAGCGTCAAATGCTTCAGCAAATATCTAGCTGTTTAAAAGGCTAATATGTGAAATGTACCCTATGAAAATTGCCCTGGATAAGATGTGATCACGTGAGAAATAAGAAAGGGGGCTGGAGAGAACAGAGGGAAGAAAAGAGGTGGGGGGGGGGGGGGGGGCAGGTGAAACAGCTTCACAGAGGTCAAAGATAGAGGACACCCAACACAGGGCTGGGGGTGTGTCACTCTGTCCGTCCCCCTTACTGCCGGTGGCCCAGGCACCTAAGCACTCCACTGAGCCTGTTCTTCTGTAAGCTGCAGCCTTACCCAGGAAAAGAAGATAGTTACAGTATTTCACCTGGGCTGCACAGAGGCCAGGAACAAAGGGATCACAGGGATGTTTTTTATTTGTACTGATAGCCAACAACAAGCTATTTTTATTAATACCAGAACTGCTACACCCGCGGATTGATGTTTCCATTTGAAAAGATGGCTCTGTGTTGCATCTCCCATTTGTATTCTGCACCATATTTTTGTACGCCCTGTAAGTTCTTGTGGATAACGGTGTCTACCAAATAAATAATAAAAAATGAATAATGAGAGCAGCAATGAGAGAGAGAGAGAGAGAGAGAGAGAGAGAGAGAGAGTGCTGTGTTCAGAAATACACAAAATACAAAAATAAGACAAAAAAAAAATGCCATAGTGGAAGTCTGTCAGCATTTATGCAACCCATGCTCCTTCATTTGTTCACATTTCATATTGTGTGTTATCTGATAAGCTTACGCTTTGTTTAGTGTTATAGTGAAGGAGGAGTAAGTAAGACCTATTTAAAGTATTGACTTTGCTTACAGCGGGATTCCAGTAATCTCCATGTTGAACTGTAATTGCTTGATATTTGTCCTGTTACTACTTGAATCTTGACTGGATTAAGGTTATGACCTGAGGCCCTGATTGGCATCTGCAGGGAGCGTGTTTCAGTAGAGACTTCCACTCTATATATGTATATGTACCACACACACATGAAAATAACATGCAGCTCAACACAAAGGCCTGTAAGACGGCAGGAATCCGTATTGATCGCTGACCAATTAAAGAGCCCTGTGATATCCAACAGCGTGGAGGTAATTACGGGAATTCTCGCGGCTATTCCCGCAATAAACAGAAGATGCATCCAGATGTGTGGACGTCTCTGTCCGTTGCATGTGAGCCTGCACAAATGGCTCGTTGAGGGGGGAGACTTGCACGTTTAGGCTCTGGGAGTGCGTGCAGGCAGCTGGTTTTCGGCTGTCCTCCGCACTCCGGAGGCACAGCGGGGCGTCTGCGTGATGCGAACGGCTCCTCTGATCTGACAGCGCGCGCATTAACGCGACGTTTCCCACATGCGAATCTCACGCCCCAGACAAGACGCGCTCAGCGAGGAGCGGGATTAAGGGCTAGAAACATTACTGGAACAGAGGTTCAAAGATTAAGATTAAGTATTGACGTTAGATTACAGGGTCAGGATTAGAGGTTGCGGGAAAGATGACAGTTGCGAAACAAGAAGCCTGACGTTGGGGGGGTGGGGGGGGGTGGGGGTGCGGATCCGAAGGGCAGAATTCTCTGACGAAGCCTGTCCCTCGTTTGAAAACTAAGAAGTGATATTATTAACCTTACACATTATATCCAGCGTGGCATTATGTAGTCTGTGCCATTTTTGAAAAATCTTCCGTTTTAATTCTCAGAGCAGTGCAAAATTCAATCCATCTGTCGCCTCTTTCGGAAATGCAATTTGAATACATAAATTACATGCATTGTAAGATCTGGGATTTGGGGGCCAGGAGTTTAAACAGAGATGTGAGTGCACTCTCTATGTACCATCCAATAAAGTAATAGGGGACTGAAAACTAAATGAGGAAAACTCATTTGGCGAAATGAGCGGGGATTTAAGGCAGAGAGCAGGGGCCGCCTTAGCACTGAGCAGGACTGAAGGTAGGAGTGAGGGCCGAGGCTTTCTCCAAGGTATAGCTGGGAGGTGTAGCCAACGGTGTAGCTGTGGGTCAGATGTAATCACATACTGGAAATAGGCAGGGACACAATGTAAAAACACTCCAAAGAAATGGTAGTACAGTTGAAAGCAAACAATCATTTTACAATCTGCAAACTAACTAATTTTTAGAATCGACTAAACCTAGTCCCTTTTTGACAAACAAATACAAAACAACAGAAACTGCATATGCCAGTCAAACTACATCAAATTGAAAACAAGTCTATACATGCATACATACATACATACATACATATATGTTCAAAAATTGTGTATTCCGTGAAGCCTTTCCCCTATGCAGCCTTGTCAAACAAATTAGACTTGCACAGATCATAGAGCCTTCCCTTGCAGTGTTACATGACACCTGACCAATCATGGGTTAATCAGTCAGGTGACACAGATGATCTCAGCTTCTTCAGGGAAGTGGCACCCCCCCCCATCGCCACATATGCCTGTCCACCCTTCCTTTCTACCAGCTGTTCCTTCTGAACTAGAAGAACGCATACTCTTTCTTTCAGTCCTGGAGCGTTGCGTGCGTGTGTGCATATGTGTGTGTGTAATGACAATAGTGGGCGGCAGTAACCAGTGCTGACAGTGATAAACTGTAGCCCATCGTTTTGCTATCTGCCAGCCCTGTAGCCCTGTTCTTCTCCATGGTGCATGGTCCATAAGCTCAATTATCATGCTCTTCTACATTTCCACCATTCTGTATGCTCCATCACACCCACTGCTCTTCACAAAACACTGATCAATCTAGGCTGGAATCTCGTAAGAGCCGGAACTGGATCTCCAAACTGCAGGTCCAGAAATAGCCGTGATTCAAAGGGGTGCTCACACTTACACACACACACACACACACTCCACGCGTCAGCACTATGGAGGACAAAACCAGAACAAATTAAATATGAATGAACAAACGGGTGAATGAATAAATACATACAAAATAAATACAAGATTAACAATAAATGAATGAATGGATGCCACGCATGCTTTTTATACATACAGACACATCCATATACACACATATACAGACACACGCACATATGCGGTTGTTCTCATTTGCATGCGTTTGTCCCCTTCTCTGTGTCCCCTACCTGAGGTGTACCTTTAATGAGTGACCCTCCCCGCCTCCCTCCCCTCCCCTCCCCTCCTGTTATGTCTTAGGAGAGTTTAAGATGAGCTGAACTGAGGGGAAGAGGGATGGTGTAAAAGAGAAAAAAGGGCCTCATTAATATTTCATCAAATCTGCAAGGAGGGAGAGCTGACCTGGAATATTCTCCGAAAGCTGTCCGTAATCATCACTCTGAGGCTGACTTTTCTCGGGCTGGTTCTACCCCCCCCCCCCCCCCCCCCCCCCCCCCCCGGCACAACACATGGCCCGATCCGCTTGGAGAGTTCAGATTTAGGACAGTCGCTGTGCCTCCAACCAAGGGGTCACATCTAATGGAGTATGATAATCACCAGGGCGGTCGATTTCTTTTTATCAGATTCACTTCAGTAATAAAGTGCCAGCGCCTTCCAGATGGTTCTGCCGGCGATTTGTTTTATCCAGTGACCCCCAGGTTGTATCATCCTCTTCCTTTCTTGTGTTGGAAAGTTGTCGTGGCACAGCTTCATTATAGGTCAGACGTGGGCTGGCTTGGTATTTAAGTTACACTCTGTTTTCGACAATTATGCACAGTTCTTTCAGTGGGGCGATGAAACTACTCTTCCAATAATATTACTGTTATTACCATATGAATACATTTTAAAAATGGAATAATGCTTCAAGTGAAATAATTGCCAATAAAAAATGTAGTTGCTTGTCCTTAGTCAACACTGCTTTCTGCCTGAAATACAATAACATGCATATGTTGTTAACGCCTGATTATGTGACAATTAGTACACAATCAACTGTTATTGAAAAAAAGAACATTAGTATGAAAGCAATCATTGTTATAAGATTGTGAGGAGCTCAACATAAGTAAATTGGCTAATTAGATGGTAATTAGTCAGTTTTATCAATGGCAGATCCTGGTATTGATATTTTTCTCACCTCAGCAAAGAGATTAGGCAGTGCAACGGTAATAAGAAACATTAATGCTACTTTGATAGCAAAAACAGAGATGCTGCTACACATCTAATACATTGTCAGCCACTAAGCTGAACTCGCCGAAGAAGCCATGACCATTCATCCTTTGTAAAAAGAGGTTTATTAAAAAAAGAGAGAAAAGAACAAAAAAAACATTTCAAACTCTTTTATTTTTGAAGATGAAGCGTGATTGCGGGGGTCTCTCGTCGAGTCGGCCGGCGTCCGCCTACATGCCAAAATTACAAATCAGCACTCAGCATTCTAACGGTCCCGCGTTTTGAGGATTCCGTATCAATGAGCCACGTTGTTAATTCACCCCTCGAGGCTGCGTCGGGTGGATCCGTGGGAAAGGTGCTCAGAGGAGCCCATGTGATCCTCCGATAAAGGGGAGGCTAATTAACTCAGGCCTTTTTTCCCTTTCATAATGTGATGTACAGGTCTGTGAACGCCGGCATGGTCCGGGCTCCATGCACCACCAGGCTGGCTTTACTTTACTTTTTGAGGATTAAAAAAAAAAAACGATAGACCCTACTTTTCACCGAAGATAAAATGAAGTGACGAAGCTCCACTGGATTCCCTCCCCCCTTAAAAATAGCTTTTTTTTTGGGAAAGGAGAAGAATATGGTGCCGACTGCACCGAGGGAGTGAGCCGGCGTTGTTTTTCAAATGAATGGTGAGGAAACATACACAGCAGGACTGATTTGATGTTGCGCTCTCCCATTATATTTCGAAAACAAACACAGACAAAAGCAGGTGGGTGTTGATTGAGGGTGAGGATGTTGACTGTGGTGATGCCCCCCCCCCCCCCCCCCCCCCCCCCCCCCCCCCCCCCCCCCCTTCGAGGTAAAGTGCTTTGAGATCCATGAAAGGTTCAGTGTGACTGCAACCCATCATCGAAACCATATGGTTAATGGGTCTGTTAGCGAGGCTGTGCGGGGAATCAGTGTGGGACGGGGCAGGAGCTAAGGGTTTTGTTTTTTTTTGTTTTTTTTTTTGTGGTGCGTGTAGAGTGACAGAGAAACAAAGCGAGGAACAGAACACCAGGTAGAAGGGGAGCCACAACAACAATCATCCTTGGCAGAGGCTGTCCTAACAATAGAATTTAATTTTATTAGAGGATCCAGGGGGATGAATGAACAGAGAGAGGATAAAAACAAAAAAAAAAAAAGAGATTAAAAATGCAAACAAAATAACCAACAGCTTCTGACTTCCTTTCCCCGAGGAGATCTGATGAAATAAATAACTAAACTGTGTCCACACACACAATGCCCACAGGCTCCGAGGCCCGGCGGACGGAGCAGAAATTCATGCTGTTTGCTGAGCCGTGAGTATGACTCACTTGGCACGCCAAAAGGACGGCGCACCCCATTTAGAGATCTGACTCCGCGGGACCCCCATTGCCGCAGGGCTGCGGGGCTCATCCCACTGCACCGCATATACCCAGATCAGGGGGAGTTTTCCAGAAACATCTAAAATCCCCGTCCTGGAGGGCAGCGCCAATGGAAGTGGAAACCCAACCCATCATCTCGGCTTCTAATTGTCTTCCTATCTGAGGGAACCAGAGGGGGGTTTTGTTTGTTTGTTCCTTCCCTTCGACCAAGGTTAAACCACACACTTAACCTGTTCGTAATTCTATTCTGGCATTGTTTCAGAGCCTGCGTGCTTTATCATGTTTTAGGCTCTAGGGTAATATGGAAGTGAAGTTCAAAACAACCGTTTTCAATTTGTTACAAACGAAAGAACAATTTTCAATTTATCAACTCTGACATGCGTGGCTGCACTCGTGTGTACACTGTTGACTGCTTCCCGGGAAGGTCACCACACTGGTGTGTCAGAGACGGTTTATACCATTTAAACCATTTTCCCTGCTTCATCTTATTGTTTTAGCAGACAAAGCGGTACAACAAGTGAACACAAAATGACAAGCAGGTTAATAATGATAATAAATGAAATAAACTTGTCAAGGAAGACAAAACTGGGTGTATAGCTAGTTACCAAGACTGCTAGATATAATAATCTATCTATGAGAACAGACAGCTACTGCTAGTTAACTAGCTGACCACATTTCTGTGTGCTGCCTTCTCTTTTTTAATGTGGCACCAAAAGTCTCATGATGATCCCGGTTGTGACCACTGTGGACATTTTTTCTGAACAATATCAAAATTAGTGATGAGATGAGAACAAAAAGAAGACATTAGCGGCATAAACTGATCTAAGGTCAGTGTTAAAATTCCAGTCACATGATGCTAACCAGCTGCTTGACGATATGCTTTCCTCTGCAATGGATTTTCACAGTTCAGTGACAAGATGTGATTCCCAAGATGACCTTATTTGGTTTTAAGGCATTTAAACTGTTCGAACAACGGCATTACAGTTTTGTAATAAAATGAACTTGACAGCTGCAATAAATTAAATAAAATTTAATATGGCACTTTAAGAAGAATATTGTGCTGTTTTGTCACATGCTTAAAAGTCACTCTCCAGAGGCCTGGCAAAACAATTTAGAGCTCACGTCAAAGGGTTAGCAGGGATACATGTTGAGACACTCTTGTTGCCTCCTTTGCCTCTTCCACCTCTCTCTTTTAATGTGTGTGTGTGTGTGTGTGCATGCGTGTGTGTGTGTGCCTAATGTCATTAAAGCGTAAAGTGTTGGTATCAAAGTTTCATGTTTCTCTATACAGTCCTCCTCTCCCTCATTTCAGCTTCAATTGAATTTCATTTCCTTTTTTCCTCCTCTCAGAGGATGTGGGGATGAGACAGGTTGAGAGGTGGGGGAGGGGGGGGGGTTGAGGTGAGGTCTATTTCGGTTGTGAAGAGGCAGGGGGAGCACTGGAGAAATTTAGAAAACTATTAAACCAGCAAGATGGCCCGGATTCATTTGGAGTTTAGCAGACAGGCTCCACAGCTCCTGGTTAACAGTCTGTTAAAGGGCAATGAGAAAGGGTGGGTGCGCAGGGAGGCCGGACTCCACCATACAGATGCTGTCTGTGTAAAGAAGACAGATGGTTTGAGCACAAACCCGGTTTCAACGAAAAAAAAAAAAGGAAAGAAAAAATCAATACGGTTTTAACTCTCTGCAATCTTCCGTAATCTTAATCATTTTCATTAGTTTGAATCGTATCCAGATATGAATAATAAATACAGGGGGAGGAATGAGTAATTGACAGCGGATAAATTACATACACAAATAGCTGCTCATTTGGATCAATTTGTATCCTTTGTGCTTATACTGATGTTATATTGATCGCCTCGACAAATAACCCCGCTGTGCGAAACGCCGAACAGCACGGTGCAGAGGACGGTATTAAGCATTCCTGCCCAAATTAAACTACAGCTAATCACATTTGAATGAACTGGGGTAGGGAGGAAAAAAAGAGAAAAGCTGGAATTAATTGTTGCAGTTGTGTTGTTTTCCTCTTTCATTAAACGGCAGCATATCACCCTCTCCATTGCCGGCTGTAGTCTAACAAGCGTAGATAACTTCATTAGACAACTGTGAATGGTGTCCTGTCTGCTGTGATACAGTTATTTATTTAAGGAAAAAAACAGTAAAAGAAAAAAAAAATGTGTGCATGTGTGTGCGCGCATGACTTTTACACAGACACACACACGCACACACATTAATGTCACATACCATGCAAAAAAAAAAAAAAAACTGCAAGTCCTATCTGAGATGAACACTCTCGGCTGGTTTCATTTCATTACAGACGGATGCGCCCGCGCTGAGAATAATCTGTCGGCTAGGCCCCCGCGCCGCCGCAGCTTGATCAGAGACGCAGAGCTGGAGCTCAGTCAGCCGGCGCTTTTATCTGGAGCCAGCGGCACGTTCTCGGTCCCGTTTGCGCTGTTTTTGCACCAAAACGGGGCGTTAAGATGCGTGACGCGTCTGCTCTGGGACTCCTCGACCCCTGGGGAGGCATGGGGGGGTCTTGAACCCGTAGTGCTGCCAGCCACCCCCTGCAGCATTGCCGTGCAACCGAGAGCTCCCTCTCTCTCCTGGTACAACAGGTCCTGCTGGCGGGGCCTCTGCCGGGCCCTCTGTAAGGACCAGGCTGACACCAGTACAGAGGCTTGTGCAGCAAGGTGATTAATGTTGCACGGAGTCAGTGTGGTGGAGTGAGCCCCCCCCCCCCCCCCACCGCAGAAACAAGGATTAAAGAGGCCAGGAGGAGTTCTGCAAATGGGACCAGACGGCCCGTTGGGAGTCCCCCCATCTTCATGATGAGGAAATATAGGATAAAAGCTGCCAGGCTCTCTCTCTCTCACGAGCCGGCGTTATACATCTCAGGGGTTCTTCAAAGCCGGGAAAGTAAGGCGTATTAAAAACGTGAGCATCGCCGCTGAGCTCCGAACCACTTCCGCACATTCTTAATGATAATAAGATCACATGTATAATGCTTCAGCACCGAACCCTCTCTCCTCTGATATCTGCCAGTAAGCTCACTTAAGAGAAGTCACACCTGACCCCTTTTACAGTCGTTGAAACCTTACAGCGTTGAAACTTTTTTTTTTTTTTTTGGTACGTGTGAATAGAAAGCAGAACTGGCGAAATCCGACGCCTCTGCATCTGCATTGTCAGAAAAGGTCCGTCACGCTCACCTGTCTTTACCAAGATGCACGAGAGTATCTGTGTATTCCACATCCCATTACTGGAAATGAGTTAGCTGATAAAATACCTAAAAGTATATGAGATGGGAAAATGGAAATGTTTTGTCAGTGGATGGTCATGAAAAACTCTTTTGGCATACAAAAGAACAACTAAACTGGCCCTCGAGTAAGGTTTTGGGGGTGTTAATAATAAGTATTATACATTAATCATAAGCATATTTTCTGACTATGGTGGTAGTTCTAATTCACATTAGTCGGGATGACCCTGACTCTTGCCCTGCTCAGAACAAAGCACTCAACAGCCTGCAGATTGATATCCCACTGAAGAGGCAGCAGAATCATCTTGTTAAGGGCTGGCTATGTGACCCTTGACCCTTAAGCCAGCATCCACATGACCCAGGAGCCATAGCACCAACTCTTACATTCAAAGATTAGACAATAACAGCCTGTTCATTACACAGAGCTAATCTCCTTCTCTCTCTGTGTCTTTGTCGGGACCTCCCTGTTTCTCTCTCTCACAGAAACACACACGAATCCTCTGAAGGACTATTAATATTTCAGAGCTGCATGGGCTGTTACATGTATAAACACAGGAGCCACCGGACAGACGGACACAGGAGTAGACAGGCAGACAGAAGAACAGAGCAATCCTCCCGTCCTGTTGGAAAACAAGCCCACCGTAACTGCCAACGCCCTTTTCCTACTGTAGAACTTCATTTTTTCATGATCCGCGTTATTAAAAATTAAACCCGCTTTCCGGTTAATGGCACGTCAACACATCACTTGACATGGGCTTGTGGTGGAGAGAAATTGTTGATGTGAGCGTGGATAGGAGTGGGTGGGGGTTGGGGGGGGGGGGGGGGGGGAGTCTGGGAGGGGCAACGGTGCATCGTGTGCACGCGAGGTCCTCAGTATGAACAATGCCATGACTAATTCATCAGCACTTTTCTGCTTTTGCTGGGCTAACAACCTTCAGATGACCTTTCCCAGAAATCCCATGATGCCTCAGCAGCATGTCTGTGTGAGTACAGGGCCGGGCTGAAACAGTACACCGGCTGATGCGCGGGTTCCAATCAGTTCATCGACTAATGGATGCAATTTTAATGGAGTTTGCCAACGTCAAAGCCATCTCATGCCGAATTGACCACGATGCTTGGGGCTGATGTACTGGAAGTCCGCCGGGAATTCGCAGGATGCTCAGCCAGAATTGCCTTTGACTGAGTGCGGTTAGAGTTGCTGTCAATCTAATGATGTCAGCGACCTTGGACAGGGCAGAGGTTAAAGCGCAGGGACCGCCGAGGTTCAACAGGTTCAGGGTTACAGGGGGCTGGCCGGGGCTGGGCCTCCCTGAGGAACACACAGCAAAAAGCACACATTCGCTGAAAAAATAATACCCAACATCAATGTGCTGATTGTAGTCTCACTGTCTTGCTGTAAAGCTTGCACACGCTGGCCTGTTCCTCACCTTTACGCTCCCTCCCACCCCCCCGCCCCCCGCCCCACTGCCCCCCGCCTGTCTTTCAATCATGTCTCTCGCAACATGCTGTGAGGACTGGACTGGAACCAAAACATGTTTTGTCTGTACAGCATGTCTCACTGCTTCAGGCCTTCCACAGAATCTGGTCAGGAGCCTGCTTAAGGCCCTCCGACAGCGCTCCAAGCACAGCTCTGCTCTACAGAGACCCCCTCTTCCAGCCTCTCCCTGCCTCAACCTCAGGTCTCCTCCACTGCATTTCCACAGCCCTGTCGGCCCGATACGATTTCACCTGATTTCATTTGGATGTCTGTTTTTTTTTTTTTTAAAGGGTTGAGAACCCACCCCCACTACCACCACCCCCCCCCCCCACCCCCCCCCCCCGGTTTCAGCTCTCAGAGCAACCAATCTAAGGAACCAAAGCAAAGTAATCGATTCACAAACCGGAGACGGCAAACTCAATTAGTGGAACAGGGTGGTGGGAAGAGCAGGGATGGAAGCCAGTGCGGGCGTATCCATATCAGAGCTTCCAGAGACTGAGACGGAGAACACAGGGACTCTCCTGCCAAGCAGGGGAATGAACACCCAACATGGTGCTTTTGGACGTGGATCTGAGTGTGCAGTTCCTAAGCAGGTTGCAAACAGGTGGTATTATTACACATACTGTGCTTCATTTTCCTCATCTGCGTGTCGTTCCTTACTTTTTTCCTTTGCCCTTATTTCATAAAGACAGGCAGGTTTATGAAGGTTTGTTATGTCTCCTGTGGGCAGGCACACAGACACACCCTTGTTCCTTCGTGGAACTCGCCCGCGTAAGACCGAATCATGTCTGTTGTTCAGCTGTGGCACTGTGGACTGAACCGTACCCTGCAGAACCCCTTGTGAAAAAATGTCACAAATTTGTGAAATGCCACAGTGAGCCGGGATCCAGCAGCTGTAGCTTATAGGGCTGCCTTTGGCGGGTGGTGCCTGGCCTGGGGTCACTGTGCTGCAGAGCCGTTTTCCATCACAGTCTGCCAGTGGTCCCGCTCCCCCTCTCACCCCCTTCCTATGGCGTGATCTTCCTCCATCACCTCCTCCTTGGCTGTGGCAGCAGCCAGGCTAATGGAGTTGCTCCACCCACCGTGTTCTGGACTGTCTTTCTCCAGCATCGTGGTAGGTCAGACACTTTGCTGTCAGAGTTTGAGGCCTGTTGTATCCACGGCGGCAGTGTATCACAGTGCCAAGGAGCAGCACTCTTAACCGAAAAGGTTGCTGGTTCGATTCCCCGCTAGGGCACTGCTGCTGTAACCTTGGGCAAGGTACTCAGCCCACAATTGCCTCAGTAAACATGGATAACATGAAAGAAAAATTGTAACCTATGTAAGTCAATCTGGGTAAGAGTGTCTGATAAGTGACAATAAGGTAAGAGAAGGACTACTGCTTGGATACAGAGGTGAATGTGTCTCCATCTAGCGAGTCCTCAGGATGGTTCAACACTCACAGCCTTGCTCTGCAGCACCATAGCTGTCAGGCCAAAGACTGCTCTGAGCAGAGCGCACTCTAGTGTTTTGGAGCACATGTCCCCCCCACATCATCCTGTTTGGACACGTGGCAGGCACAAAAATCAGGGTTTAGGGGAAGGGGGATGGATCATACACCCAGGCAGCAGCAAGTAAGGACCCCAAGGGACAATCAGCAAGATCAAAGCAAACTGCAAACTAGCTCTGTGGGTTCTGACCTCCAATATTACGTACACAAACACACATTCAGTCAGAACACGCTAATGTGCCACCCTGCAGGATAACCAGGAGACCACCGGTCTCTGAGGGCCGGGATACAAATCTTTTCGGCAGGCAGCTCTCCCTCCCTGTCTCTGCACTCCAATACGTAAATCATCCATAATTTAACACTGCCTGCCATAAATCTTCATTAGAGGCTGGAATTAGAAAATGGAGCCACTCACAGTTTATTTCACTTAATAAAACTCAATAATGTGAAGACCATATCTGAAGCAGAAGGGGGAGCTCTGATCTCCACATTAAAACTGGCCAAAGTGCATTATCAGTGCTCTACCTTCCTTTAATGACATAATACCCCCCTTCATCCAGCCCCCCCTCCTCCCTGTACACACCCTGTCCATTTGCCAACAGAACAGAAAATACAGGTTATAAATTACCTTCCTGATTACCCCGCGCCGTGGGCTTTAAAAGAGCAGTTTTCCAAGGCTCCAGAGCTATTTGCTTACCTCTCGTTAAGATAACAAGCCATTTCAAGTGGCCTCTCATTGATTTGATTAAGACCTGCCACTCAGCTTCTAAACTAATGCATGTTTTCATATTTTCCCAAACGCAGGAGCGAGAAAGCACTACAGAGGAGTGTGTCATTCATCACGGCTTATTGCATAAGCTGCGACAAGTTGCGCCCTGATAGGGATCTTGCTATACTTAGAACAAGCAATACAGTGTGCAGTATTGTGCATTGCAGTTATACAAGTTTATCTGTTTCAGATAAAGAAGTGAGTCCTGTTTCATTCTCCATCTCTCCCCTTGCTCCCTTTCCCCCTGTATCCCTCGCTGACACCACCAAAGTAATCCCGGGGACTTTCACATCCAGCACACAGATGCTGGCGTGCGATGGGCGGTGAGGGGATTTCTTCAAAAGGAAATGAGATTTGTCGATCAGGAGTCTTCTTAAGAGCGGTGCGGCGGAGTGCGCGGTTTCCGTGTTCCCATCCCGCCTGAGAGTGTGACATCGCCACGTCCCCGCCAGCTCCGCGGGAGCCACCTCAGAGGGTTCGAACACGGAAAAACACGGCACCGCTCACGCGGCGCACACGCTCACGCTCGCGGAGTGGCGCTTAATCTCCCCCGGCGCGGGCGCGATGTGAACGGGGTTTTAATCTCCCCGCGGAGTCGCAGTTCAAATACCACCCAGCCCTGCCCATTTACATGCGTTAATTAGTAGTGGCTGCGTGGAGTGTCACTCTGCTCCTCCATCAAATGAATCTAATCTCCCCTCGTCCTCCCATCCGAGGCGAGGCCTGCCGTGGCCCCGGGCTCCCCCGGCTCTCGGGTCACAAGGTTTCGCACGGAATGGACGTTTTAATGCCCGCTGCAGTGCTGGCACTCCCCTCCCTGCCTCTCCGGACTGGCAAATGCTCTGCCCTCGTCCCCGCTCTGGAGAGGCCTGCTGTAACCCCTGGCCCCCGTGCTCTCCCGAGGTCACCGAATGCCCGTTTTAAACACCCGCTGCAGCCCTGGCACACTCCTCCCCGCCTCTCTGGACTGGCAGACACTCCGCCCTCCTCACCGCGCTCCTGCGGCTTCACCGCGACCGTGACTGATACGCCAAACCTGGGGACGGCGAGCGCCAGGGCCGGCTAAAACGTGCTCGCGACCCGGCGCCGGGAAGAGCTTCTCGTGGCTGCCGTGTCGCTACGCTGTCGGCAGAGCGTCCTGGGGAGCTTACACAGACACGCACGAAGGGCAGAGCGAACACTTAAAAGGGAAGCGGGCTTTGTAGCTTTTCCGAGACAGAATGGAAGCGGACGGAGAGGGGGGGGGGCTGCTCCCACAGCAGTCATAATGTACTGTGACTGGCAACAGTCGCGGAGCTGGGTATGCGGTCCCCTGTCCCCTCCTGTATTATTCATGCCCACCAGCCAGCTAATGTCCAGGGGAGGAAAAAAGCGCCGAGGCCAAATGAGCTTTGGGTTGGATTCTGAGGGGCTCCCGGGAGCTCTCTGGACATGTGGCGCCAGGCCGCGGCTCGTTAGAGCACTGAACCCTGAATCAGGACGCGTGTCATTAACAGGCTCTGAGCCGTGCTCAGCCATACCACAGCTGCACTGTGTAACCGGCCATCATAACAACGTCCCTCTGATGCACAGAGACTTCTTTTTTTTTTTTTTTTTTTTGCAATTTTCATTCCAAATACATAACATGTGACTCGTTATTTATTTTTTTTGTTATTTATTTTTGACAAGTAATTGACTGCTTTATTTGGCCCCTTCTCACGCTGCTCTTGCTCCCTGGGACGTAACTAATGAAAAATTCTACAGCCCTTCTAAAGTCACTCAGCTACCAAATACACACACACACACACACTCACACACAGAGCCAAGTTACAAAGTTACTCAATGAATATTAGAAGGGAAATGGCAGGGTGTCTGGCTGATCAAGGCTAGACAGTGCGGCAGTACAGGAAGGAATACGAATATTCAGTGGAATAAAATCATGGGATCGTGTTTCTAGATTAACCCTGAAGGGTAGTCAGATTTAGAGACCCGTTTCCTCTGGGCCCAAGCTGAGTCTTGTCTCTCTCTGCACTCTCGTGTGTAGGCTACTGACACGACTGACAGCAACCACACACACACCACACACACACACACACACACACACACACACACACACATACACACACACACACACACGCACGCACGCACGCACGCACGCACACACACGCACACGCACACGCACACGCACACGCACACGCACACACACACACACACCACACACACACCACACACACACACACACACCACACACACCCTGGGGTCTGGCCCCTCTCTCTTCTCTCCACCTGTGTGCCCAGCGTAGTCTTCAGCTCATAGTAAACACAGCTCCCACCATTCCTGTTAGTTCATTGTCCCTGTGACCTCTGCAGCAAGTAGGTCAATAAAGGACTTGGGGGTGCACAGATTACGGGGTTTCTTAAAAAGGAGTAAATGTTTTCCGACTGCAGTCCCCTGTCCCAGACCCTGTCCTCCATGTCTGACCCAAACAAAATCCAGAGGCCGCACACATTACAATATATTATTATTATTATTAATAAAATTATTATATATAAGCATGTACAAGTACATGAAAGCAGTAGTCACTGTATATTTTCAATGTGTTAAACATTTTTGTACATAGTATATTATTATATATATTTTTAATTTCATAATTAAGTGTCAGAAAGTATTACTTTCTGTTTGTAACTGTCTGTTGAAAGTACTCGAGGGGCTGAAGTTTTTTGCTTGTAGTGGTTGCACATTCTGATTAAACAGACCACATGCTGGTGCTTTGAAAGGTCAAATGGAGTGGCATGTCAATCAAAGTGCATTTGTTTGCCTGTCATCAATCAATTTTGTTTGAAGTTACGAAAGTTAAAAATAAAAGTTTCGTTTTCATTAGCGAGAGTGGGAGGAAGGTAATTCAGAATCAGGAAGCGGATGAACTCGCTCTTAAATGAACGTCATTATACTGCTCATCCAATTGCAATTTAGATTTGAGGCTATCTGCCAAGTATTTCATTTGCAGGGTGGAATTTGTATTTTGGAACTGGAGTGGAGTATGAGAGCTGGGGTCAAGAAAATAAAGGGTAGCTGATGACTTGGTTGTTAACAAAAAAAGAGAAAACACTGTGACATTTGCTAATATTTACCTACAGTTGTTTTTCTTATCATCTCTACAGTGCAGTAGCATAAGCACCATCTTACTACTTATTTAATATTTCAGCCTAGTTGGTAGCAGACTTGCAGCAGCGAGTTTGCCATTCTGTAGAGGACCGAGGTGACCTTAGGGCAGTTACTGCCACTTGCCTGTTCTAAGGAACTCAACATCAGTGGATTTCTTGTAGACATTGGTTTTTGGCATCGGTCATCAGACCCTACAAGTATGCCCTCCTTATCTCACCTGGAGGATACAGTGAGGAAGGTGAAAGCCTTTTCCTCTTTTCAGAATGATTGGTCGGATCGGATCTTGGGCTCATTTAAACGTTTAAATGCCAGGTTGTTGTACTGTAATTGTATATTGTCAGATTACCATTCAGTCCTTCGTTGTTTTTTGTTGCACAAAATAAGTTCAGAATTCACTGCTCAATTTATTGTTACCATATGCTTCATATTATGAATTACAGCATATTATTTTTAATGTAAAAGTGTGTGGAATCATCCTCGATGATCAGTCCCCTTTCATTAGGGTTTAACTTTCACCAAAAAGCAGATTTTTTATGATATTATCCATCCTTTCATCCAGTTTTAATCCGATATATACACAAATTTACCTAGTCTGGGCCGCACACCACCCCAGCAGTTATACTTTACATACCCCGTCTGTTACAACAAGACAGCAAACAAGTTGGACGGCCACATGTGGTGATAAACGGTGACGATTTCATGCGTGCTACTTCAGTCTCTCTCTCAGCTTCTGAATGCAGTATCAGCCCAGCTGTCACAGGTGAACACAGTGGAAATTTTTTTTTTAATCACATTCTCAGCTTCATGTCTCAGCTAGTACACAAGTTAATTTCAGGTGGCTCTTTGCCATGATAAATATACATACCTAAATTAATTTTTATCATAATTGTGAAAATCATATCAATGTTATCTGAATAAGATGCCTGATATTATCAGCTGTTAACCGCAGTGCACAGTGTTGTGGAGATGTCAATGCAGTGTAGGGTAACTTTCCCAGAACCCCCTGTGCCCACATAGCACTGCATGTGAACTAATTTCTGTATTTTACATTATACATTACATTACTGGCATTTAGCAGACACTCTCATCCAGAGCAACTTACATCGGTTACAGTTTTTTATGATGTTATCCATTTATATAGCTGGATATTTACTGAGGCAACTACCTTGCCCAAGGGTATAACAGCAGTGCCCTAACAGGGAATCGAACTGACAACCTTTTGTTTATAAGTCCTGCTCCTTACCACTACACTACACTGCCGACTGTTGGTCTTTTGGCGAATTGTTGGTCTTGAAGTGTCTGTGATGTGGTCTTTTGGACAGCAGCAGAGAAATAGCAGACCAGGACTTCCCTCGCCAGAACGGCTGCTTGTATGTTCTGTATGATCGGTGCGCCCAAGAGGGAGATTTAGCTTGTGCTTCTATACGGGCAGGATCCCTTGGGTTATAAACGAAGCATGTAAAAATCTGAATTTATTCAATTGAATATACTTTCTGCTGTTTAATATATTTTGGTGTGGAAAACGATTAGATCTGACATTAAACATGTGCTTGAGGTTATGAGGAAATTATTTCCATCATTTTGCAGAACTCTCTGGGTCCAAAAAAAAAAAAAAAAAAATCCAATAAATCCTGGCTGTGCCCCGGAAAGAAGATGTTAAACGGGTGGCCATTTTTCATTTTGACGGTCCCTTCTTTTTACCCCCCTCTCTTCTCTTTTCCGTTCTTTTTCCCCACCGCTCAGAAAATGAAGGAGAAATGATTTGGGGAGGGAGATGAGAAAAGTGAGCTTGCCGAAGCCCACGTGCTCTGTCGTTATGTCTGGGTGAACCAGCTCTGCAAGATGGGGAGTATTACATTATGCGGCTCATTATTAATTTCTAAGCTGCATCTCTAAATCCAGCCTAGCCCAGTGTATTCCTGATTCTCCTCCAGCCAGCAGAACAACCTGCACACGGGCACAGACACAAACGCCCGCTGCTAAACAGCCTCTTTCCCAGGCAAACAGACAGGTATGTGCAGATGCATGTGCACCACCTGCATGCTAGTTCTCTTGCTGTCACTCGCTCTCTTTCTCTGCGTGGCCGTCAGAATTAAAGGAACATTATCCTTAAAGAGCTCCGTTCAACATCATCGCTAATCACACATTAACACCTCATTTCACAGCTGTGCTGGAAGTAACACCTGACCCCCCCCCCCCCCTTACGCACATGCGCACACACACTCGCAAGCCGTTTTCTCCCATGAGCTCCGGACAATGTCCGGAGAATCAGGTTGCCCTTTCACACATGTAGCACACAACAGGAGGTTGTCCGTATCAGACGCGACCTCACCTACTGGAAATACTCCGTTTGGTTTAGGCGAGGGGCGGCGCCTGGGTAGAGCGTGCAGGAGGCAGGACACGGTGCAAAAAGTACGCTGCGGAAATCACAGCGTTTTGTTTACAGCTCATTGAAGATGGCGGACGAGGCGACCGACTCATCCAGAACGATGACTGTTTTTGCATTGATATCAATGCTACATGTATTTGGACGTATCCGCAATATCAGCGAAAGAGTGGAAAGCAATATACAGGCAAGCAGAAAAGAGTACGAAGCAGATGTTTGTATTCTTCCGGTTTCGCGCCAGTCGCATGATAGAAACGTCATCAACACGCCCACTCGCTCGCTGTGAATTCTCCGGAGGATGACCTGCTCTATTCACACATGGACTCACTCCGACATGACACGGACTTTGTACTAGGGAGCTGGCAGGGGAAAGTCCGTTTAATGTCCGCTCCAACTGATTCAGACATTTACGTTCTCACATACAGCTCCTCAGGGTAATGTCTAGATGAGTTCGGGGTTGCAGTGCATGTCTGAAAGGGGCTACAGACGCACACACTTACTTCTCCCCCCTCTTCCTTCGCCTGCCTCCCCCTCCTCCAAATGTTCTTCCTCTTATCTTTCCTGCTGTCCCGCTTTAGCCTTTCCCCCCCCCCGCTGTTTCTCCTGTTGAGGAGAGAGCACTGAAAGAGCAGAGTGGACAGACGCATTGGGTTTGTAAAAGAGACAGGCACCCAAGGCTGATCACAGCACACTGCTGTGTTGGACTGTGCTTCATCGTCAGGGCCATGACTCCTCCACTACTGACTGGATCTGTTGGTGGCAGGAACCTGCACAATCTGGCTGCAGAATTCCGAGGGTTAATCTAATGACAGGAAAGGGCCACAACTGGTCACAATGTCCATATTCAAACAGGGCAGCAGAACTCATTAGTCAACAGTCCCTTCAAGGGCTTTTTGGGGTGAATTAGTATTAGAGAGGTAATGTGATGCTGATGCAGCAGTGGTATTGAGCACTGTCTCAGGCCACCTGAGAAACAGCGCATAGATTGTAGCAGCCATGTTGGCTAAAATGTACTCCTTACTGAGTTTGAGCTAAGCACATGCATGTACTGTCCCGCCTGGTCCAGTAGAAAACCTGAAAGTCAACATTCGTGACTCCAGTGTACACCAGCAAGCATTTTCTGTTACGGAAATGGAGTGACTGTAATGGTTTCATTCATCAAAAGCAGCCGGCGATTGTACTGCATGGCGCAGTTTTATTTGAAGCGGAACACGAAACGAAAACTGCGCCTTGCTTTATCTGCGTTGGGAGAGTTCTCGATTGTTTGCCTTGCCGCTTTCTGAAGGATTATTTTTAATCATAAACATGTAAATGTCAAACGAGAGAAGAGGGGCTCTCTGAGTCATCAAGAGGATTTAGCTCAGACTGGAAAATGCGAGCTTTGCACGAGCCCAAAGGTCAAAGTGGTTTCCCTGTTGACAAACAGCTGGTCCTTAAAAAGTCAATTGTTCTCCTCAATTGTCATTCAGGCCGTGAACTGCATAGTCAATATTTTAAACAACCTAAACAGTGAGATATTTGTATGAATATCAGTGAAGGATTCCTCTCGGAACGGATTAGTTTGCCGTTCTCGTTTATCTGATCTACTTAACTGACAGATGTTTGGCGCAAGCGAGTCAAAGCAAGAAGATAAAAAAAGAGAGTTTCATTATATAGGAGTCTTTTCAATTGATTTTCATTCTCGGCTCTCTGATGCAAGATTACTATCAAGGGAAACATGAAGCCCTGTACCTGCGAGTTACATTACAGTTGTGTAGCAGACCCACTTATCTAGAGCGACTGACATACAGCTTACAGTTGAGGTAATTCTGGTTAACTGCCTTGCTCAAGGGTTCAACAGTGGTGCTCCACCAGGGAATTGAACTGGCAACCCCTGGGTTACAAGCCCTGTTCCTCAATACAATACCACACTGCTGTCCCTTAATTGCCTGAGCTACATTATATTATTGCCATTTAGCAGATGCTCTTATCCAGAGTGGCTTACACGGGTTACAATTTTATTCATTTATACAGCTGGACATACACTGAGGCAATTGCGGGTTAAGTACCTTGCCCAGGGGTACAGCAGCAGTGCCCCAGCAGGGAATTGAACCAGCCCTTTCAGTTTAGAAGCCCTGCTACTTACCACTATGCAGTACCGCTGCCTGGAGCTACAGCATGTAACAGGCGGGTTCAGAGCACACACAACCACGTCCGTTTCCACTTGTGAATGCCAGGCCGTGTGACTGTGAGCTGGAACAGGGGCTTTATTGGTGCTCTCTTCTGCACCGCAGAGCCGGGGATGGAGGAAAACATGCTGTAGGAGGAGGCCTCCCATTTTCATCTGAGCTCTTTACAAGGCAAACATCTATTATCGTTTTAACAGCCTCTTCAAATGCTGGTTCTCCAGTCCCCCCAGCATATGTGTGTTAATTGAACTGGAGAGATGGAAAAAAAAAAAACTGGTGCGTTAAAAAATATAAATAAATAAAAGCGGAAAAAAGCTGGCATGGTTTTACCTATTAACGAAAACAGATTATAGCTATATGTGTATAAATACCTTCTGGCGGAAAACAATCACAATGGCTCCTTAACGCCTTATGTGAGCAAGCTGTGTTTTTGTGGGTGCTAATGAGCTGGCAGTGAAAATGCCATCTGTAAAGTGGCCATTACCAGTGCTGTCAGCGCGTGCCCGGTGGCCTGACACCAGCCACCGCGTAGATGTCATCCGCTTCTCCGAGAGGAGAAGAAAGCACTTGAGAATAAAAAATGGCAGCTCGGCGAGGGAAAAGGTATGATCCAGCCTCTGACACATCAATCAATGGAGCCCACTCGTTGTAGGGATATTGAGTTGACCGCGAGGCGGGGGAGTGGGGGGGCTGGTGCGCCGGGCTGTGTACTTGTTGATCCCTCATATAGACGAGAGCTCGGGGATGGATCCATCTTGTTGGAGTGTCAGGGATTACCGAAACAGGGTGCTCAAACCCAGCCGCCCCCCCCCCCCCCCCCCCCCCCCCCCCCCATCCTCCTGTTCTCATCAATCCCTCACAGGTCCCACCACCCTCAGTCTGTCCATCTGTTCTGTCTCACCACCCTCCTCTCCTTCCTCTTTCTCACTCCTCTGCTCGGGCAATCCTTCATTTTCCCGTCCATCTCTCAGGCCATTCGTTTTGCTCTCTCTCCCCTTCCCACCTCTCCTTTCCCTTCCCCCTTAAACGTCTCCGCCACCTGTCTCCATCTAACCTGGTGTGCTGGGGGGTGACAGTGCTGTCAGTGGACAGTGAGCGCAGGGACCGGCAGCTTCTCAGCTCCAGTGACCTTATTCACGAGAGCGTGTCGTGCTGGCCAGTGCTGTGCTGTTCCTCTGTTCCCCTCTGTCACGCAAACCTTGTGTAATTTTGATCGTGAAGTCAGTTGTGATGTTACTTTGAGGTCTGTGAGTACGATTTGGCGGGTTTAACCAGGCGGTTATCCATTGTGACGTTTAGCTAGCTCGTGTTTGACATTTTGCTATTTGTATTTTGTCCCATTTGCTGTTTATACTTTTGCTCCTCCTGTGTCCCGTCCTGCACACCTGGGCCCCGAAACACACCTGCCACACCCCACTTCCACATTCCTGCCCCCCTCTCCAACCCCCCTCCCCACCCCCCCCCCACCCCTCCCCAAACCCTTGTCTCAACACTCTCTGTCACTGGACAGGATGTCCGTTTGGGATGCAGACACAGACACGTTCAGGAAATAATCTGCATTCATTCATTCATAATTCAGGAACCGAATTAAGAGCAGAAAGCTGTATGATGGGGAAAGGTGCAGGAGGAAAAGATAGACCGAGGAGAGAGAGAGAGAAAGAAGGAGAGAAGCCTAGCGGCCGGACGACCATGAGAGGTGACGGGGGGAGAAAGCGAGGGAGAGGACAGAGACAAGAATTGAAGGAGAGAGTACAGAGTCCTGCTCCTGTCCTTGTCTGTCTGTTTCTGCCCTCTCCATGTGGGTTAATATAAGCTGCACATGATGGTTTAAATAATACACCAGCCTTGCAGATAAAAGGCATAAACTTATAAAAGATTCAGCAGCTGTGGCAACGCGTCACAGTGCTGCTCCAAAGGGCTGTATGTGAGAGAGACAGAGAGACGGAGGGGGAGAGGCAACGAGGGAAGACGGGGAGAGAGGGGCAGAGAAAGAGGGAGGAAGAGAGGCAAGATGGAGCGAGAAGCTTTCGGTGTAGGGACACGTCTCGTGGAATTTTCCTCACAGACGAAGGCAGTTATCCATTCTTTTGAAGCAGATTTTTTTCAAAAATGTTTACAAGATGAAGACAGTTTCTGTTTAGACAGAGTTTTGACATGTGGCAGCGGTGCCTGTTATTAGTGTGGGCTTCAGCTGAACATATACGTAGGAGTAAAGCAAGTAATCATTAACCGTGTAATGAGAGCTGATAGGAAGTCATTGCAAAGTGAAAAACACTAACAGTACTAACAAAACAGAACAATTTCCATTTGTAAACAAAGCTACGTGTTCACTTCCTCTTCCTCCTGCTTCCGTACTCTCCTTCCCCCTCTCACCTTCTCTCTGGCTCTCCCTTTCTCTCTCCCTCACCCTCCCATCTCCCGAAGTCTCTGCCTTCTCCTATTTGAGAACTTGATAGACAGCCAGAGTTCAAATAGGAGGGTAATCTCAAACCTTCCTCACCGCTCCACCTGTCCCGCTGTGCCAGTCAGTCACAGACCGGGCACCTATCATGGCTGATTATCTCTCCTTGTCCCACCTTTACTCTGTCAATCACAGACTGGGGACCTATCATTGCAGATTATCTGTCCTTGTCCCGCCTTTACTCTGTCAATCACAGACTGGGGACCTATCATTGCTGATTATCCCTCCTTGTCCCGCCTTTGTTCTGTCAGTCACAGGATGGGAACCTATTATTGCAGATTATCCCTCCCAGTCCAGCCCCAGCTCTCTCAGGCGTGGAACCAGCACTTGTCCTTGCAGAGAATCTCTCCTGCTCCTGCTTTTTCTCTGTCACTCACAGACTTGGGGCCTATCATGACAGAGAGTCCCTCGTTGCCCTGCCTAGCACAGGCTGTAGGCCTACCACTGCTCAGAGTCCCTCGGTTTCCTGCCTAACTCAGACCCGCCGCAGACCCGGGACCTCTGCTAGACACAGATTGAGTGGCGTAGAAAAATAAGTGGAATGAAAACAAGATTTGGCTGATCAGAAGTTCAGAACCAAACATGCGGCAGTATGATCCTTTAGTGTACCGTGGCACTGTTTCGCATCATATGCACATAGCACAGAGAATTTACACCATCAACATACAGCAAGCACTTTGGTAATCTGGTCAGTAAATATCTCGCTATGGAGTCCACACTTATTATCTTGCTATTAGGAGTCTACATTATCCTTATGGGTGATTAAAGTGTAACTGCTTTGCCAGCTCTGTCCCCAGTATTGCTGATGTCACTCTATTACCTTTGGCTTTAATTGAGTCATGTGGGACATTTTATAGGGCAGTGTAATAGTATGCAAGGCATTAAGATGAGAGATTCATTGCAGAAAGCTGTGGTTTGGACCACGCCTCGTTTTACCAACCAAACAATTCCACAGTTTAGCAATCAAGCAAACGGCTGCTATGGCAAACACGTCAAAACAAAACAAAAAGGCAGACAATTATAGACACGCATGGAAGCGCGGAATACACAAACCCCAAAGCCCAGAAAGCACAAACACGTGTTTTCCATTTCTTTCCTCCCTTTTCAACAGTCCAACTGGGAATTGCAGAGGGGGAAAAAAGCGTTTGTGAAATTACAGAGAACTGACGTGAAAAATGCAGACCTTAACAAGTTTTTAATTGCTCTGAGATGATGGTGTACAATTGAATTAAACCCGGCTGTAGTTTGCGCTCGAAGAGCGTGCACGATTAAGAGCAATGTGCAATCTAAATACTACGCATTTGTGAGATATACGACATTTCCTTCTTTTCATCTATTTAAATGTGTAGCTAAATACCTATTCAGAGGCAAAGTGGCTGTCAGGATGGTGAATGAGGTGCAGCCTGCAGGACATGTTGCTGCTGATGGGTTTAATTAGCGGTCTGTTTTAAAATGCAGCATGATTAAAAGAAGATACATGGCATTTCAGGTAGGGTATTGAAAGGGTGGTATACCCTTGTGTACTCACAACACCTGAGCTTAAACAGCCTTTATCCCATTTGTAAAACCAGTAAACACCTAAACCACAGGGCAAAAAGGCATTTTGCAATTTTATTGTCAAGGCACCTTGGAAAATAGAACAAAATAAGCACAAACGGTATAGTATCTGAATCATTCTGGACAAAAAAAAAAAGAGGCAACCCCCACACAGTCAACCTGGCACAAAACACAGGCATCCGAATGAGTTTCTCGCAGACAAACTTTTATTTTTTTCCTTCTCTCTTCTCCTTTTGTCCCTTATTTTCTTCCCCTTATCTTGAGTTCTCTTTTTTTTGGTGACCATTGTGCCACCCAGAGAGTGGTTTAAAGGTTTTTCCACTTCCTATCAGAGGCCTCTGCTACCCTGGAGTGCCCTGCTGATCCCCACGTCACCCAACCCCCCCCCCCCCTTTTCACTGTGCGGGGCCACGAGCAAAAAAGATCAAATATCGATCAAACACGCCCAGCCGTAATAACAAACCAACAGCTTCAAAAACAATGTGAGCGGCAGAGCTGGAAATGGTGCACATGCAGAGACAAGTCATTGGGGTTTCTTCAAGTGGGCCTGCTGTCTCGAGCTCTCAGTCTGGCACTCTGTCCCCGTAATGGATTGTAGCTATTTATGGGGGGTGGGCAACAGCCCGATCCCAGTCCAATACACACGGCAACACAGTGTGAGTCAAAGTCGAACACTGATTTATCAATGGCGTACACTGGGAGTGGGACTGTGGTTGATACTGAAAGATGCAGTCCTTGCCTGTTTCAAAGAGAGAGAGAGAGAGTGAGAGGCATAGCAAAGACGGAATAGGGAGCTGGGGCATCACATCACCCTAAAATAAATGAATTATTGTTATCGCTTGCACGATTATTGTTGCTACAGTTGTAAACAGTTTTGTCATGATTAACATTAGTGGTAGTAGCAGTAGAAGTGTCATTGTTTCTGGTTTTCCCCCCCTCCCATTATTGATTTTATTGTTTTCCACATTTATGCTTCGGCAATACTGTCTGATGTGTTGTCGTGCCAGTAAAGCTAATTTGAATTTGAATTCGAAGACGAACCGAGGGCCAAAAAAAGCACGAAGTCAGAGGAAAAAAAAAAAGAAAGAACTGGAGACGGAGAGTTCCTTCTCCCTATTGCCCCCTGTCATCTGTCTGTTCTTCACCCTCAGACTCTCTCTCCCCTTCCTTCTCTCTCCCTCATTGACATTGTCAGCCATCTCCAGCTCTGGAGTAATTAGTTCAGCACAGCCTGTCTTCCCAGCAGGCATCAGTGGGCCCCGGGCCTGGGTCCCTCTCAGCCTCTCACCCCGGGTCACTCAACCATGTGAGCCTGCCTTCCTGGCATAGAAAAACAGGCCAAACTCAATCAAGCAGCACCACTCAGCGTCCCTTTCCGCTCAAATATTAGCCTTAATGCAAATACGCATATGGAATGAGTAAACTAGGCACAGGGAAAAAAAAATCATCCATCTGTATTACATATGGTAGGAAAAAAAACACACACCTGGAGGAGCACATGGAATGGTCAGAAAAATTGAAAGTGTAGATGCTGCTTCATGCAGAACGATAAAGAGGAGAGAGAGAGAGTGGATGACACTGCACAAAAAAAAAAAAAAATTCTACTCAGACCTTTCCAGCAAAGACCCAAATGACAGAAGAAAAATGAACCAGTGACCCAAATCAAATCTTTATGATATTCTTTCTTTTTTTTCCTTAACATCATGAAATCAAATTCTGTTCATAAACAACTATCTCATTCATCATTTTTTCCAAGAGCCCTTCAGGTGTGGCCGGATGATAATGGCCAGCGAATGTGTTTCATTGATTTTTTTTGTGTGTGTATTGTTAATTTGAATTGTCTCTGTGGAGCCTCCTGACAGGCATTGATTGATCCAGACTCACACTTTGACAGCCACTGATGTAGCATACAGAAACGAGGGGAAGAGGATATATGTCCTGCAGCCAAGCAGGTTATGTAACTGACAGATACTTGTTGTAAAGCAGATTTTGACAAGGGGAAGAGAGATGCACATAAGCACCACTTTAAAGTGCTTTTTCTCTCGCTCTCTCCCTCACACACACAAACATGCTTCCTCTCTCTCTCTCTCTCTCTCTCCCTCTCACACACACACACACAGAGCCTGTCCATCTTGGCCAAATGTGCCAGACCCCACATCTTCAGGCTTAAGCCAGACACTCCACTGCTGCAGACATACTGGAACAGACTGTACTGTGTGTGAGAGGGCAAACGGGAGCAAAAGAGGGTGAGAGAGAGAGAGAGAGAGAGAGAGGGAGGATGAAACAAATCCCACAGAGTGTTTTATGGATGCCGTTTACTTTTGATACCTCCACCAAACAGGTCTGTGGTTTTTGAAGGGGAGATGCAACGGAAATCCACAGCCACAGGGCATAATGTGCCATTTTTCCCCTGCCCTGCTTTTTTTTCTGTTGTCCGATGTAAGCCGGTTCCCGCTACAGCAAATGCCCGTATCAGAGCGGCGGCCTGTTCTCTTGGCAGCCAGTGGCTTCTCGACGGAGGGACATCACAGCGTACTTTTCCATGAGCCTGTCAGAGATTAGCGGGCGCGTCGCTCTCCAAACGCAGCACAGCGAATGGTTAGAAACGCAGCGCAACGGCCTCTGAGCGGAGCCGCCGAAGGAAACGCCGACAGACTGTTTAGATGTCAAAATGTAGACAGCGGCCAGATGCGGGCTGCAGGGTAATGCCGGGTGACCTTTAATTTAACACCTTCCCGTAAGGCCTCCCTCTGGGTCCCCCGTTTTTGCGAGTGGGCGTGTCCGTGTCAGCCGCGGTTCCATTCCGCGGTTCACAGCGCAGCTGTCATATGCCTCTGTGAGAACACGAGAGTGCACACGCGCACACACGCACACACGCACACACACACGCACACACACGCGCACACGCACACACACGCGCACACACGCACACACACGCACACAGGCACACACACGCACACACGCACACACACACACACACACGCACACACGCACGCACACACGCACACACGCACACACGCACACACACGCGCACACACGCGCACACACGCGCACACACGCACACACACGCGCACACACGCACACACACGCGCACACACGCACACACGCACACAGGCACGCAGACACCCAAACAGTCTCCTCTCCCAGGGCCTGTCATTTTTATTCATTTCACAAAGACAGCGCTTCAGCCGCGGCGCGTTTGATGTTTTTTGTTTATCTGCGAGAACAGAGCAATTTATTCATGCGCAGGTTCTTCATTTAGAATGATGTTTGCCTTGAAGTCCATGGATGGATTCACCCTTAGCTGTGGGTGCTGGACCCTCATGGACAACATCTAAAGGACTGAAAGTTGAACTGGGCTGCTAAACATAAGTCAGACAGGCAAATGTAGATTCAAGGTGAAATCGACCTTAATTGCAGTTAAAGCTGTGGATTTTAAAACAAATACCTACAGCAACAATGTGGTTACAAAGAGACAGCAAAGGTCAAGCACAAGTCATCTTCAGCCAGTAGCTGAAAAATTCAAACGAGCCTATCTCAGTTGTTTGTGTGTGTTGGACAAAAACATTCATCCAGTGCCGAAGGGGAACCGCCCACTCAAAGAGCCGTCGCATTTGCCGCTGTAGACGTGGGCGTGGCACCTGATTACTCGTAAGAGAGAGCGAACTCGCCACATCCTTTTGTTTGTCTTCAGCCGTTCCTGTCTTCATTTTCTGCCTCGTTGAAGTGTTTGCAATGGAGAATTGCGGGGGGTGTGGGGGGGGGGGAGTTGGACATCGGAGCTATCAAAAGGCAATCATGCCTTGATGGAACAGGTCTGCCGAGCCCGCCAACAAATGGGAGCGGGATGGACGTCATCGTGGAAGAGGGGAAGGGGGAGAGGGAGACAGAGAGAAACAATCCATTGTGTCTAAGCAAAAAAAAAAAGTGCCGGACGGCACATCTGACTCCTTTTAACCCCCCGCAACAGCACTGCTGCAGAGAGATGTGTATCCTGAGTGCACCTGCACCATCTCCCCGCTGCACAGTCAGGACTAATGAGTGAGGGTGACGCTCTCTGTGGAGTTCACACATTCATAATGCATGTGGCGCATCACCTTACGAGAAAAATAAACCGGGACACAACACATAGCAGCCTTTCTGCCAGTCATCAAGGATGTTGCCTGCTACGTGTTGTTAGGCTGTCATGTGGAGAACAGAGTTGGAGTGGCACTTATTATTATTAGGAGTAGCTGTAGTACTTTAATTTATAGATATTTACTATTATAATATAGTCATTTTTTGCTGTTTCATGTTTCTTCCTATACATTGCACTACATTACTGGCATTTAGCAGATGCTCTTATCCAGAGCAACTTACATCGATTACAGGATTTTTTTTTTTACAATGTTATCTGTATATACAGCTGGATATTTACCAAGCGATAATACAGCTGGATAATACCAAGGGCACAGCAGCAGTGCCCCCATGGGGAATCAAACCAGCAACCTCTCAGTTACAAATCCTGCTTCTTACCCACTATGCTACCCTACTGCACCAGTCTTCCTCAAAATGGAGAGATCTTTTTTTTTTGTCCTGCCTCAATCATAGCAGTGAGATCCCCCCGGAAACAGACGAGCTGGCCCCCGATCCCACGGTACAGCCTGGGGAACGCACAGAGCATCAGCAACAGCAAGCGGAAGTGTGCAGAATCGAAGGGGAGATCAGAGACTCTGGCAGGAAAACCAGCGCGCCACATATTTATACACCACATATTAGACATCTCCCATTGTTTGGTCTCACTGCGTCTGTGGGTGTGTTGATGATAGAATGTCAATTAAAGTCAAATGACAGGCCCAGGAAAAGGGGAGCTGTTGTATTGTACAAAGTGTTTGACGGGCTGTTTGCTGGTGTGTAGTTTTATTAGTGGGACTTAACTATCCATTACATGTATTGGTATTTAGCAGATGCTCTTATCCATAGTAACTTACATTGGTTACAGTTTTTTTTTTTTTTTTTTTACAATGTTATCCATTTATACATGTGGATATTTACTGAGGCAATTGTAGGTTAAGTACCTTGCCCAAGGGTACAACAGCAGTGCCCCAGCAGGGACTTGAACCAGCAACCTTTCAGCTACAAGTCCTCCTCCTTAACCACTATGCTACAGTGCCACCCAGCTACCCTACCCAGTCATAATGAATCAATCTCACAATTAAGAACTGCTTTTTTGGGGGATAATGACCCAGCATATGCAATATACATAGACAGTACTATTATTCATGTGAATATGTCCTACTGGAAGGAATGCACAAAGACTGAGTGGGGATTTTCTGAGATTTTGTAAATGGGGCCCATTCAGTATTCTGTTGAATATGCTAAAGCCAGTGTTACATGCAAATCTCATATTAACATGGAATGTTCGAGATCTCTAAAAAGCGAGTATCTCGCTTTCCGAGAACAGTTTATGGTTTTATAAAGTCAGCACCAAAGAGATGCTTGACAAGCCATTTCACCTTGGAAATCAAGTATTGCTGTTATGTGCTTTAGTTTAATCCATACTTTAAGAAGTTTAAAACGCTGCCTAGCAACGAGCACTTCACTGCATATACTGCGCTCGGACGAAGTGAATTTCATTGCCATTTCGTGTTTCTTTTGGTTCATACTGCCCGACCGATTTCTACTGAGATGTTAAAGGATGGGTTTCATCCAGGAAAACTATCATCAGCTGTTGCATTGCCCACTGGTAAATGATAGATGATGCTTTGCTGCTTTTGGGAAATATTTCATGTATTTGTGTTGATCTTATTTATACCTTCACCAGAGATAAACCATTAACTATCACAATGATACAAGAGGAATGATGGAGGGGTAAAACCAGCTTCATACCAGTTATGTCTGAAATTGCATAAAACAGAGAGACACTTTTGCTCTGTTGTGCTGCACTGGGTTTCACATCGCCAGTTCAGCAGTGCGCCAACTTTCGGCCTGTTCTGTAGGTTCCTGTTAGCCTACTCCATGCGACAAAGATATTTCCCCTGGTTGACCCCCAGTTGTTGTTTTTTCTTTTTTGCCTCATTGCTGTCAGATATTTTACTTTTCACGCATCTTTTCTCAATTTTGTTAGCTGTTCTTTTTGTAATACCTCAGACATTTAGTTTAGGCATGATTGTACTGTAGATTTTTCCTTCGTTTCGTATTTCAGCATTAAATATGTTTTTTTTTTAAGTGACCTTTGTAAACTTGGCTTTGCATGTGTCCTAATGATTTGGACCAGGTCATAGGTCACATGCTGTCCACTGAGCTGTACAATGTAATGCCATTAACTGCAGCACCAGTGTGCGTGTGTGTATGTGTGTGCGTGTGGTTTTTTTTTTTTTTTAGAGTGACTGCCTAATTGCCTGCTTTTCATAACTACTCTCATTAATTAGCCTCTAATTGACTGCAGCCATAATGATCCTCCAGTTTTAGCGCTGCACTTTTTACTTTAGATTATTTCATGTCAAGTGACCACAGAAAAGCTCTCACGAACACACACACACACATCTACCAACAGATGTGCGCAAATGCACAGAGAGGCAAACACACGTGTTCATGGGCAGTGTCGGGCAGTTTTGTCCCCCTCCCCCACCCCATATTAAATAATTAAAGCTAAACAGGACCACCAAAAAAAAAGAAGGCAGGGGGTTCCAAAAAACAGTGGGCTGTGGTTCATTGGACAGGTCTTCAAACAGTTAATGAATACATACATGCAGAGGGGGGTAAAGCAATCTTAGCGGTGGCTGCCATCCAGACGCACTCAGTGTTGAATAACAGATGTCAAGAGCTGAGAGATACTGTATTAGACTGAGGGGCATGTTCGTTGGGGAGGTGTGAATGTGTTCTGGCCTGCAGTGGGCTGTCCCCATTTCTCAGGGTGTGGGGCAGGCATATGTTCCTTGGCGGGGTGGCACTGCCCCGGGTCCTTCTGGCTCCACCGCGGGCGTCCTGCCAGCTGCCTGTGTTTTTTTTTGCTGTGCACTTCAAGCCTGATTCAGTGGAAAAACACATCAGCGTGCCAAGAGGGACAGTGGCAGAGGGGAGACGTTTCCAGGGAGACATTTAAAAGGGCTGCCTCTGCGCATCTCCCAGGAACCGCAGGGACGGGGAGCAGAGCAAGGCAGCGTGGGTAAACATAGGTGTGGGAGGAACAGGGAATGGGAAGAGCAGGTGGGGAGAGACAGGGGGAGTTTAACTGGAGAGATGGTGCTGGGGGGGCGGGTGGAGATGGGGGGGGGGGGTTGAAGGAAAAAGGAGATGAGAAAATTCAGAGTTTACTCTCGCATGCATGTTTTGACAGATGAAAGCACGCTTTTGGTACTGTGTAGTAGATGTGTTTTTCACTCTCCTGTTTTAGATAGTATACCCAAGGGCACACCCAGTGCTGTGAAATCCGGTATGAAAGCGAAGGCGAAAAGACACCAAAGTTGTTCCGTAGCTTTAAGTTTCGGCTCATGATCACACTGTGAAGAGTTTTAGAAAAATGTAGGAGTAACAGAAAGGAGTTAGATGGTATTAAATATTTTGTGCCATTATCAGAATACTCAGCCTCCCTTTTTGCTGGCTGTGCTGCCTGCGCTGCCTGCTCGGTGCTGTGCGCTGTGTTTGTGTTGACAGCTCTCAGCTCTGCACTCTGCAGTGTTTTGAATTACATTTTACATTTATTCATTTAGCAGACGTTTGTATCCAAAACGACTTACATAGGTTACAGTTCTTTACAATGTGATCCATTTATACAGCTGGATATTTACTGAGGCAACTGTGGGTTAAGTACCTTGCCCAAGGGTACAGCAGCATTGTCCTAGCAGGGATCGAACCGGCAACCTTTCGGTTACGAGTCCTGCTCCTTAACCACTATGCTACACTGCCACCCCTGTGCTGTATTGTGTACTGTGCTGTGCTGTGAGCTTTGTGCCGTCTGCTAAATTACCTGTTAGCCATCAAGCTGTGGTCTTGATGTATAATCTGTATTGGGTGCTTGGTTTTGTGCCATGGTCTCTGTTATATACCGTGCTGTCTGTGCAGTGCTATGTCTTCTGTTCTGCATGCTGTGTTCTGTGTGCTTTGGTCTCTGTGCTGTAGACTGTGTTCTCTGTGCCATGTGCTACGACCTCTGTGCTGTGTGCTATGGTCTCTGTGCTGTGGGCTGTATTCTCTATGATATTGCTATATTGCCTGTGCTGTGTGCTGTGTTTTCTGTGACATGTGCTGTATTTTCTATGACGTGTGTTGTATAGTCCATGATGTGTGCTGCTTTCTCTTTTCAGTGTGCTGTAATCTCTTTACAGTGGGCTTACAGTCTCTTTACAGCGGGCTCATATTCTCTGTGCTGTGGGCTGTATTCTCTTTACAGTGGGGTTATAGTCTCTGTGCTGTGTGCTGTATTCTCTTTACAGCGGGGTTATAGTCTCTGTGCTGTGTGCTGTATTCTCCTTGCAGCGGGCTTATAGTCTTTGTGCTGCGGGCTGTATTCTCTTTACAGCGGGGTTATAGTCTCTGTGCTGCGGGCTGTATTCTCTTTACAGCGGGGTTATAGTCTCTGTGCTGTGTGCTATTATTGTCTGTGCTGTGTGCTGTATTCTCTTTACAGCGGGCTTATAGTCTCTGTGCTGCGGGCTGTATTCTCTTTACAGCGGGCTTATAGTCTCTGTGCTGTGTGCTGTAATGTCTTTACAGCGGGGTTATAGTCTCTGTGCTGTGTGCTGTATTCTCTTTACAGCAGGGTTACAGTCTCTGTGCTGTGTGCTGTATTCTCTTTACAGCGGGGTTATAGTCTCTGTGCTGTGTGCTGTAATCTCTTTACAGCGGGGTTATAGTCTCTGTGCTGTGTGCTATTATTGTCTGTGCTGTGTGCTGTATTCTCTTTACAGCGGGCTTATAGTCTCTGTGCTGCGGGCTGTATTCTCTTTACAGCGGGCTTATAGTCTCTGTGCTGTGTGCTGTAATGTCTTTACAGCGGGGTTATAGTCTCTGTGCTGTGTGCTGTATTCTCTTTACAGCAGGGTTACAGTCTCTGTGCTGTGTGCTGTAATGTCTTTACAGCGGGGTTATAGTCTCTGTGCTGTGTGCTGTATTCTCTTTACAGCAGGGTTACAGTCTCTGTGCTGTGTGCTGTATTCTCTTTACAGCGGGCTTATAGTCTCTGTGCTGCGGGCTGTATTCTCTTTACAGCGGGCTTATAGTCTCTGTGCTGTGTGCTGTAATGTCTTTACAGTGGGGTTATAGTCTCTGTGCTGTGTGCTGTATTCTCTTTACAGCAGGGTTACAGTCTCTGTGCTGTGTGCTGTAATGTCTTTACAGCGGGGTTATAGTCTCTGTGCTGTGTGCTGTATTCTCTTTACAGCAGGGTTACAGTCTCTGTGCTGCGGGCTGTATTCTCTTTACAGCGGGCTTATAGTCTCTGTGCCGTGTGCTGTAATCTCTTTACAGCGGGGTTATAGTCTCTGTGCTGTGTGCTATTATTGTCTGTGCTGTGTGCTGTATTCTCTTTACAGCGGGCTTATAGTCTCTGTGCTGCGGGCTGTATTCTCTTTACAGCGGGCTTATAGTCTCTGTGCTGTGTGCTATTATTGTCTGCGCTGTGTGCAGCCCTCCCTGTGCCGTGGGCTGGGCTCTCCGTGCTCTGTGGGCTGCGCTGGGTGTTGAGAGGCAGCGCGCCAGCTGTCAGGAGACGCAGTATGCAGTCAGGGGGAACAGGCCTGTCCAAGCTGCCACTCAGCCCCAGAAACAGCCCCGGCAGTAATGATGATGAGGAAGCAAATTCAACACACGGGGATCTCATTTAGAAGAAATAATTGGAGTTTGTTAAAACACAACACTTTTTCAGGCGCGGCGAGACAGGTGGTGGAGACAGCTATGAAAAAGTCGTGTGACTGACAGCACCGCGATAGCCTCTCCCTGCCTGTAAGCACTGTCCGGAGTAGGGCCATGAATCCTGAGTACCCCCATTCACAAATCTGACTTTAAACGGTGCCATTCAGCGATACAAAAAGCCTCATTAACATTGTTTGCTAAGCTCAATTCGTCAATGATTTCTCTTCAAAGCATGTAGAAAACTATTAAGTCTAGAGGAAACAATATTCGATATTCCATTTGCTCCGAAATGGGCCCGGGCGACCGTGCACACCGACGCACACACATGCACACACACACGTGCGCGCACACACACACACATGCGCGCGCACGCACACACACACACACATGCGCGCGCACGCACACACACACACACACACACACACGCGCGCGCGCGCACACACACACACACACACCCACACACGCGTGCACACACAGACACACGCACACACACACAGACACACACACACACACACAACTACACTCACACATGCACACTAACACACCGCACTAACTCCATGCATTAATGACCTGCATGCTCCCAGCCTGATGGATGCTCATCTCCTCCCTGACACTCAACCCCCCCCCCCCCCCCCCCCCCCCCCCTCCTATGAGCCTCAACCGAGGCAGCGGAGCCCAGCCTCACACATTCACACCACCACCCAGGCCATTAAAAACACAGCTCAGCAAACTCCCTCATCAGTTTAATTCTCTCCCCTGTCAGCGGCGTTCGGAGCTATTCAAACACGCTCACGCACGCTCCACTAAAGGCAGGCTCACTCTCCCTGCATTGAACCAGCAGCGAATTTCATCATAATTATTGCTTTCCTTGATGCGGATGAGTGCGGCAGTTGGGGGAGGCGCGTCCGTTTGCAATCTAAAATTAAATACAGCACACATAAACAGACACATAACAGGGGAAACATGCAATTATTTCTAATTAAGGAGCAGGGATGAACTGCAGTGAATCAATCAATCTCTGGGGGGGGGACAGATGAGGAAGAAGGGGAGAGAAGTGAGAGAGGGAGGCATATAAGGAGGGCAAAGAAGAGGGAGAGATATGATAGAGGGAGGGACATAGGGTGAGCCGGAGCGGGGGTGAGAGAAATTGACAAACCAGCATGTTTGAGTATTATTCACGCTGTGTTCCGGGGTGTAGGGGACTGAAGCCGGCTCAGAAGAGGGAGTATCAGTGTTTAAGCTTCTTTGAAATTAGATTTCCCGATGTAACTAATGCTGATGGATCCTGAATGCACTGCCGTGGGGGTTGATGTGCGCAATTCCCCCAGGTCATTAAATCAGATTCATTCAAAACAATGACAAATCTTCCTCCTCTTTTAAGCACATGAGGATTTTAAATCACGTCTTTTTTTTTTCCCAAGGATGCAATTAAAATACAATCAGAGAATCCAATCCATCGTAAACTGTTTAAGTCCAGACGCTCTCCTTCCGCCTGACGGTGGTGGTTTGTCATGTTCCATGTGTCCTCTCATTTAGGGCTGGGTAATTTCACCTAGGTTAAATGTTTTGAGCAAAACATTTACTCTGAAAGAATTCATTTTTGGAGGTCATTGGCAGGCCAAGGACTCCCAATGGAACTCCCAACGGAAACAGATTTGTATTGCGCAAGACCATGGTTCCAGTGGAAGCCCAAAAAATCTGTAATTATGGAGTTCTGCTGCTTTAAGTAGAATTGTAACCGGTGGTAAATGTATCGGGATAAAATGGATTGCGCCAGACTGAAATATCTGCCTGTTACACCGACGCGGAAAAAGCGAATTGCCGTCACGAAGCAAACAGATCCCGCAGCCGGAATCGGCCGAATTAATTGACACATTAATTATTTACGTTATATTTCGCATGAATTTAGATTTGCCGGAGAAGTGAGGTGGAGACGGCTCTTTCGAAGGATGCTCCCGCGGACGTGGCACCGTGTTGCGAAAGGTCAGAGCGACCGGTTTGCAGTTGTTGAGCAGTTATCGGAGCGCACGGGGCAGAAGATGCGCCAGCCACTCCTTACAGTGTGGTCTGCCTATCAGCAGCGACAGGGAGATGGTGATTATAAACCCGGGCGACCTTCAGACTGGAGGCAGAGCAGTGCTAGTCAGGCAGAGAGACACCAATTGAAAGAATTTCTCAGCTGACTGACTCTGATCCTGCCGGCAGCCGCATCCGAACGGCTCAGGATTCAGGAAGCATGTTGGTGTATGCATATGGTGTGTGTGTGTGTGGGGGGGGGGGGGGGGTGTGCATGCATGCGCATTTGTGTGTGTGTGTGAGAGAGAGAGAGAGAGAGAGGGGGGGTGCATTCGTGCATGGATCTGTGCGCATGCATGTGCATTTGTGTGTGTGTGCGGGGGTGTGTGTGCGCGTGTATGGGTGCATGCATGTGTGTGTGTGTGTGAGTGTGTGTGTGTGTGTGAGAGAGAGAGAGAGAGAGATGGGGTGCATTCGTGCATGCATCTGTGCTCATGCATGTGCATTTTGCGTGTGTGTGTGTGTGTGCGGGGGTGTGTGTGCACGTGTATGGGTGCATGTATGTGCATGTATGTGCATGTGTGTTTGTGTGTGTGTTTGTGTGTGTGTGTGAGAGAGAGGGGGTGCATTGGTGCATGCATCTGTGCGCATGCATGTGCACTTGTGTGTGCGTGTATGCGGCAAAGACAATATGTTGGATATAGTCAGACAGCTGCGTGCCACTGTTGCTGCAGTCCACATTGACAGTTGGTACGTACGGTATTCTGTATTCCGAGTAAACCGCACTTAGAGACAGGACAGGAATAACAGATGCATCTATAAATACTGCAGGGCTCATCAATGATATCAGTCCATCGGTTTAACTCGAACCAGCGCAAAAGCATTCCGGAATTTGCATGGCTGCGCAGGAGCAGAGGTATGCGATATGCATCAGTATGCGCACGCATGCGGCCACGCAGCAGCACTGAGCTCCTTCACTCATCTCTCACTCTAGGTTGAATACCAGATCAGAAAATGCCAATTTAGAATCTGGTTAAAATTTCCAGAACACACTTTGACAATTAAGCACCTCATACAATATACAGCCCCACACAGCAGCCAACACAATGAGCCAAAAATGACTGCAATATGCATTGGTTCTCTCCATTTCTATGCATCTGTTTACTCCGGCAAGGACTGCATGAGCTGAATTCAAATACAAGATATGTATAACTACAAATGGCACTTGCATTATCAGCAGTTTGTGAGAAATACAGAAATATGTAGAAAGCATTAAAGGATCTGCATTCTCTTCTAAGTGACAGCACCGCTGACGACTACCTTATGACTTCTTTATACATTGCAATCAGGGTTGTGGCTTATCCAATAACAACCCGAAATGGATCAAACTGGCCTTGTTGGCAAGCACTGCATTACACTGACACCACCATCCAAAGGGACTCCGGCTCAGTTATTTTTGCATGAAGAATGTGCTTCCTGATTTTGTTTTGCCATTTTTAACCCGCGCAATCTACTGTAAGAATTCCCATCAGAGTACAGAAATGTTCCTGTCAGAGAGTGAGCGAAAATACTCAGCCGCTGTGCTTAATGGGAGCTTCTCCAGTCCCCAGCGAGGAACATGAGGTGCTCATTCCAACAGCATCTCCATCTTCTCACACTCTCATGGTTTCATTAAAGCCAGAGAAATTCATTTTCTCTTTCTCTTTCGCTCTCTAAGTGCGGGGGCCCTCGCCACACACTGTACGCCCTCAAACACATTTATCGCTGCTCTCAGGGCATCGGACAGGAGAGGACAATGGAGAAACCTTCGCCCTCACTGCGAGTACACCTCCGCCACTCTGAACTTAGACATCTGTCCATCTGACAGACAGACAGACAGACAAAAGGCTGAAGAGGTGGACCACTCCCCTGAGGGCAGAGTGATCCTTGTGGAGCCACATCTGCTACCCTAACTGCCGATCTCGCATCTCAGTTCCAGTGGGAATCCGTAACCACTGACACCTCGCAAGCTATTCATGTGAATATATGCCGTAACATAAATAAAATATGTGAGGGAGTGTGAGGGAAGTTACCCAATACTCATAACATTTAGGAATTGTAGAAATGACATGACAGAATGAAATGACAGAAAAATATGTTTTGAATGTTACGCAGGAATGTATTCATGAAGTCGCATATATGGAGGTGGCAATGATGGAATTATTTGTAGAATATTGCCCATATTTTGACAACTATTCCTATTTTGTATTTAATAATTAAGTATAATACAGTACAAGTCTGTTTATTTACATCACAAGTCTGTCAAGTAATAGGGAGAGAAATCTCCCGGCTCTGCTTATCAGTAAGTAAGCGGAGGTCGACAGTCGTGATTCAACTTAATGAGCCGCTGAGAAGCATCCACTGTAAAACCTGTGTACACACACAAAAAAAGAGACTTTGGATGGGGTTTGTTAGAGGAGTGTGTGTGTGTGTGTGTGTGTGTGTGTGTGTGTGTGCTGCACTCTGATTCACTGTTTACTCCATCGCTCAAGCCAGACAGCCCTCCACCCTTTCCCGTTCCCCCTCCCTCTGACCAAGATGGACTGAGCCACTGCGCTGAATCCTCCTTTTCCCTCTCGCTCCATTTCCCCCCCACCCCACCCCAACCCAGTGTTCCCACCCCATCTCTTCCAACATGATTCAGTGCCCCGGCCTCACTCCCTCTCCCTCACTCCCTCATTCCCCCTCTCCATTTTCCTGAGTGATGCGCGGAGTTTTCGGCTCTCCTCCCTATCTCCGTCTCTCTCTCCCTTTTCACCCGGTGGCTTTTATTTTCTCTCGTATCTGCGCTGTTTTTTTTTGGAGCCGCGTGAGGCATTGCTTTGCTCTGATAACATTTTCCTGTGCTGTGTCTCTGGAAAAAAAAAAAAAAACAGTCTCATAGAAGGAGAAGCCTGCCCATCCGTGGGTTGCCTTTGCGCTGTAACTTGCTGCAGAATGCTATCCAGGTATTGATATCTCTCTCCCATCCCCGGCTGTAGCTCTCTCATACCTCTCTGGTAGAGAAGTTGTTGTTCATGCGTGCCGTGCTCCTCCTGACAGCAGTCTACAGCGGATCTTGTGTGAGAGAGGTGTGCCCTGATCAGCCATGCAGGCATATGCAAGCCCTTGGGACAGAGCAATTTCCACACAGCCTGCCATGTTTGAGGGAGGCGTAGCTCATCTCTCGCGGTGCGGATCTCCAAGGTGAAAGGGCCGGGCCTTCACCCAGCACAAATCCCACTGAGAGGGAGAGCGAGGGGGGCAGTGAGAGAACTGTGTGTGTGTGTGTGTGTGTGTGTGTGTGTGTGAGAGAGCGGAGGCAGAGCAGGATTGGGGGAACAGGGGGAATTGGGGGGAGTGATGGGGGAGCAGGACGTTGAAGGTAATAGGTTTACATGGCCGTAAGTCAGCTTCACGTGGAGGAGCATTTGTATCTCTCCCCCTCTCACACCCTTGACCTCCTCCATCTCCCTCTCTCCCCCCTCACCCTCTGACGCTCTCCTCACCTCCTCCATCTCCCTCTCTCCCCCCTCACCCTCTGACGCTCTCCTCACCTCCTCCATCTCCCTCTCTCCCCTGTCATTCTCCCTCAGCTGCAATGGTGAGCTTCGTGTTTGCTTTTAGGATCAAAGACGCTGCCAGATGGGGATGAAGACACAGGTTCTTCATCCTCCCATATTGCCCTTGCCATCCATCTTCAAAGACAAAGAGGAAAAGGAAAAGTCAAGCGGTGTCCTCATTTCAACACTGGTTTTCAGTGTGATCTTAATATTTACCCAACGGTTTTCTTTACCCCTATCATTGTGTGACAGAGAACTGGAATCTGTCACAAAGGCATGTCTGGGCATGCCGCACAAGAATTGTGCCTTTGAGTAGAACATATTTTCCCTCACCTGCTTAAAGTTCAAGGACCAGGCAGTGTAAATTATGCAAGGTTAGTCCCTTCTTCCACACCACTGACCATATAAAACACCTCACTGATTTTCATGCACTGGTTTCCTCTGCTATGAGACAAGCCCCTCCGTCAGTTTTGAAACACAGAGCATCAGTGTGTTTAATGCCCTGCAGTTATCATTCAAATCCCACACAATGAGCAAACAAAACCTCTAACAAAACAACCTCACAGATGGCCTTCACAACGACTAATGTTAGCAAAGAGCAAGCCAGAGGGACAGAGAGTCAGACAAATAGCTAAACCCAAGAAAGAGAAAATACTTTTTTTGTGTGTGGTCTTGATGTGGTTCCCCTCTATGTCCAGGGGCATGTGTTTTACATTGTTGAAGTAACGTGCATCATAATCCTAATAGTCCCTCATGCGGGATAAAACTATGGTGAAGGTATTGGGAACGCAGCATATCCCAACAGTAGATGGTATATGTATGAAGGCGTGTTGTTGAACATTTTGAAGTTTGTATCCAATAGTATGGATGTAGTTTATCCCACTGACTCACTGAATGCCTTAAGACGCTGGACTATCTCAAAGGTCCAGACTCCACCGCCTTTAATCGCAACCAGCCAGTGCTTTATACAGCAAGATGCATCCTGTGTTTCATCTTTCAAAAGCGAACACATGGAGACATGTTTTCTCAGTCGTGAGAGAGGGGGGGTGGAAAAGTCTCAAAGAAGTGGTGGGGGGGGGGGGGGGGGGGGGGGCATGTGGACCAACAGGCAAGGTTAAGGAAAGACAACGTCACTCTCCTTTAAATAGTTCAACTTGTTTTTCCTGAGTTCGGTAGTGCAAAGCTCAGCTCGTGTGCTTGTGTCCCTGTAATGCACAGTTCAGCTTGTTGGCCTCTGTTCTGTAATGTATGCGTGTGCCTTAATCTGTCACAGATTACTGTATTTCAAAACTTAAGATAAACACATTAGGAATATCTGTGTTCATATATTTCAGATACAAATATATCAACATTTGCCACTTTTTGCTAAATATCCGCACTGTTAATGCAAAAACATATGCAAAACCATATCACAAACAATGCATTTTAAAACACAATATACGATAGACTTGTGCAGGTACATGCATGGAGAAGTTAGATTTCGCATAATTTTACGTAATTTGACATTTAGATTTTTTTCTAGACATATTTTATTATATATTAACACTTACCACTGTTCCCCTATTCACTGAGGCATACCGTGGTGGCCGTAACTGACCCAGTCTATTGTGGCCTCGCTCACCAGCTGTGCATCTCAGGCCTGTCTCCTGTCAGCCCTCCTCACATACAATCTGCTGACAACCCTGCACTTAACCAAGATAAATATTGAGGGACCACGAGGAAGAGCCTTGCTTGTTACCCACTTGTCCCTTATTTAATATAGAGAGGCCCACGGCGCACCGGTTGAGTGGGAGACACGCCCACTGCTTTTGATTGCTTGACTATACAACATCTCAGCTAAGTGCGTGGTTGTCACCGCTGCGTGACGGCACCGCTCTGACGCGCAGCCAGTAAGCTGGAGGCTGGCGGCCTCCCAGAGGCCTGAGCAGTGGCCACAAGCCCACTGCCCTCTCCTCCGCCCCATAGCAAAAACAAAGCCGAGGAAAGCAACGGATGAGCTAATGACATTAGGAGGAGCTGTGGAGATGACCATATGCAGTGACGATCGGGGCGGCAGTGTAGCATAGTGGTGAGGCGCCGGGATCAAGGTTGCTGGTTCGATTCCCCACTGGGGGAACACCCCACTGCTGCTGTACTCTTGGGCAAGGTACTTCACCCAGACTTGCCTCAGTAAATATCCAGCTGTGTAAATGGATAAAACTGTTACCTATGTCAGTCGCTCTGGGTAAGAGCGTCTGCTAACTGACAATAATGTATGTTTTATGGGTAAAGGAGGGGAGAAAAAAGCAGAGGCAGAACAAAACATCGGATGAAATATCACAAAACAACTGAAAGACGTGCGGGGGGGGGGGGGGCGGCACAGTGACAAGAGAGTGGCAGGAGAAAGAGAGGGATGAAAAGGTGTGCCCTGATGTCTGCGGGAGGGAAAGTGATGGATAGGCGCGGACACAATGGACTACGACCATGGGTTTGAGTGAGGGATGGGGGCCTGGGGTTGCATTCTGTTTGCAGGGGACGGGAGGGCGAGGCGCGCAGGGCCTTCATCCTGATTTGCAGTGCTCGGGCACAGAACGGCTAATGAATTGACATTACAACAAGATCAATGGTGAAGCTCTCGGAGTCTGGAGGAGCGGACTTAATGAAAAGGGATTACTCTCCTAAGATCAAGGTCTCTCTCCCTCTACCCCCCCCCCCCCCCCACACCCTCTATTCTCCCAGCTTTCCTGTCTAACATACACACAAGTCTGACATTGTTCCCGGGGATTTGAGTGTCTTAATGTGAATAAGGGCTGAAAAGAATATGAGTATGGATTATATGCATATGTGTTGAGGCCTTGATACACACAAAGCGGTTTGCACACAAATGTCCACACCGTATAATCATATCTACATTGTGTCTACATCTGCAATGTCAATCCTAGGTCATTTTTTCGCTACAACTGTAAATAAACAGAAAAGCTAATGGACACAAACCTTTTGGCTAATTTAGGTTGCCAGCGTTGATATGGAATCTCCATTTCCTCTCGCATTCCTCCCATAATGCCTATGTCAGCCATACTGAAAGAACATGTATTTTTCTCAATGCAGTCACATGATCAAGGAGATCAAAAAGAATTCTAATAAACTAAATTGAGAGAGACAATTTAGGTAAAGTCATTGAGTGAGAACCTTGTGCACTGCAATTGACTCCATGTAGTGTCCAATTATTGCTTAGCTAAATACAAGTCACGTGACTTCATTTGATAAAGCATTTAGAAGTATGTCAACCAAAGGAGTTATTCAGTTCACAAAAAAACCCATAAATAAATGAAATAAACTGCCTCGTGGTTTTTCCTGTGGGGGAAAAAAAAAAAAAAAACGGTACATTCCTTTCGCCTGCCACAAGGTTTTCTCTGCAGGTCTTGCACACGTTTAACTGTTTTATTATTTATCAAATTGGGCAAACAACCATTATTTTGTCAAAATGGAATGAAAAGGCAGCATCAGTTGTCCTTGCTCATAAATGTTATTGGACATGAATTTACCGCTCTCAACTCTCATTGAAAGCAAATTGCAATATGCAGCGGGGCAAATTGAATACGATGACGCATTATGTGCCATCAGCTGGTGCGATTTTTATGGATTCGAAATTGCTCAGTCTGAGGAGTGCATTAGCCGTGAGTGCTGCTTCGCCAGCTCCGGGGTCAGACACCAGACCTGCTGTGCTACCTTCTCCCAGGTTCTGCTGTGATTGCCACTTTTACACACGCGGCTCCGAGGATAAAGTGAGTGTGTGTGTGTGTGTGTGTGTGTGTGTGTGTGTGTGTGTGTGTGTGTGTGTGTGTGTGTGTGTGTGTGTGTGTGTGTGTGTGATTGTATGGGTCTTCTGACATTTTTCATACAAGACATAAAATCGTACTTTGCCTATATGTCGTCGAAATGGTGGACTTGGGTGAGTGTTTTGTGAGTGTAGGGAGTGCTGTGAGTCACTGTGATTTACCAAGCATGGACTTTTTAAGGGTTGTGTACACTGATCTGAGAGGAAACTGAAGGATCTTGGTGTGATTTATTTGTCAGCTTCAAATCACTCTAATGGGAAAAGTAGCCCAGTATGCAGTAAAATACAGAATGAAAAATGTGTGGACTAGGTTTCGAAAAACATGTCAAAATACGTTTAAGAAAATGAGAGCGCTCCTTGTCTTGCTTTGAGGGAGTGATGGAGTAATCTGATTGAGCTATGTAAGATGTAGTGGTCACATGCCCGTGTACTAGGTGTAATAACACCACCATCTTTACAGGGAATGTATGTTTAATTGTTAAGTGAAAATTGCCAGCAAAAGCCTATCACTTTTTTTTTTACAAGGATAGATTCCCTGTTTCGGGAAAATGTGTGGAAGAGTGGCTACATTACACACAGACGTCATGGTCTACAGCCCCATCGATTAAATTGACCGACGGCAACAAAGGCTAACATGTGCTTATAGATTTGGGGAAACTGGGATTTGCTGGGGGTGACGGTAATACGGTCTTACATCAGGCCAGCCGGTCCTGCAGGGCCTGAGGTGGCATGGCCAATAATAAGCTTTTACTTCTCTAACATGTATCATCATTAAATGTTATTAAAAGCAAAGTGAGTATTGACTGACAGATGTGTTGTCACGCTGTACTTCGGGAAACAGGCTGGCTGTGCACGGAGCCAAGCTTAATGCTAGTTTTTGCTTTTCCTGTTAGCGTCATTTTACAGTGCCTCTGCAGTATGGCTTGAAATACACTGCAGACTGCAAGCATTCTGCTTTGTCACTGTCCTGACTGTCATCGTTATGAATGAAGCAAATGGCCCATCTCTCTAGGCCTCAGTGGGTAACACCTGCCGTATCCCCGCTGTCCTGTCCTGGAGAGAGCTATTTATGGTGTCAGTCATGAAACATACCCTAAAGTGATGTGCCAATAGATCTGATCAGTCCGT
>NC_050585.1:49802968-49807968 GCF_013368585.1 Megalops cyprinoides | reverse complement strand
GGTGGCTCGACTTCCCGGCGCAGAAGTAAGACTTAGCACAGACGCTATCAGAAAAAAAGAGCTGTAATCAGTGAGTGTACATGATTGCGGCTATAACAACACCTCAATTTATTGTTCTCTGGTGGGAACAGAGAACTACTTTTTTTCCCCACTTCACTTACCTTAATGACAATTGAAACATGTTGTTTGGAGGTGTTATACCTTCAGGAAGCTCTTTGCCCTGAGGAGTCATGAACAGATACAGTGCGACCCAAGCACTGACTTGTGTTCAAGTTAACCAATCCCATTCCATTTAACACAAAAGCTTACAGCTCTGGAGTTGCCAGGGCCCGAGGTTATGGCTAAATATCAGATGTGTGATGAGCAAATGACTATACCTAGAGCATGCTCCATTTTTGCTTGTTCATTTAATTATAGGATCAACTTGGAATATACAGTAACTAGTTTAATCAACAGCCTGTGTCAAAAGAAGGGTTAATTACTGCACTTCTATTAATACTGTGTTTAGGAGCACTTCTTTTAACCCCATTGAATGTAACAGACTGTAAAGGTGTTGTGACAAGTCTATCTGTTTTTCACAGTCTTTTTAGTATAAAGCAGTTATGCTATATACTTGTCAAGGCACTCTGCTATTGTTCTTTTCATTAGACTCAAATTCAGGCCATTAGGCTTTCCTGTGCGGTAATTTATTTACATGTAACTCATTAAATTAATTATTACACGCCATTTAAAGCCCTTCTATCAACACCAGGAGACCTCAAACATTTTGTATGAATAATATTATAAAGTCAGTATGTCATTACTTTAATATATTGAAAAAATAGCAAGTCAGTTCAGGGAGATACTCCCTGGCCCTCCCCTCTGAAAATTTAGCATTTTATATATTCTAACGAACCAGTAGCTGCCACTCGCCATGTTTTCAGTCATTTCAGATGTTTTAAATGCAGATTTTCGCAGCATGATCACGCAAACATGACCACAGAGAGAGAGAGAGACAAAGAACTTTGAGTTTGTCCAGAGCAACGTCAGAACAGTACGCGAGAGACTGTGTCCTTCCTATTAGCAAACATGCATTATTCATGAGGGGCGAATTCAGTGAGAACCACATTTCATTGATATTCCACGGAATGACTTTGCGCTGTCTGTCTGGGGACCAAAGCCATTTTATGTTCATCATTTATTTATTTATTTTTCTTAGCAGAGACTGAAAGAAACAAAAACCCAACGCGACCACAGGGTCGAAGGTTCAGCAGCCAGGCCCAACAAGCAGTCTGTTCAATTATTATTCCAGTAACGAGCAATCAATGCCACGTGTCCTAATCAACCAATGAAACGGGGAGGCTTGTGGGCAGGAAGGGAAAAGACAGAGAGAGAATAGAACTAGAAAGGAGGGTTTGAAGTACAAATATCTCAGATACCATATTCACAAAAATCTACTGACTCCCTCAGAACCTTTTTCAAATAAATTCAGAAAGAAATTGTTGGCAAACCAGTGCCCTGATGTGTCCAAAGCTATTTACATATTACAATTTGCAGAGAATGGATCATTGCACAGTCGGACAGCGATACAACAATGCTCCCTTCCTCTCTCGGCCCTGACAGCTCACTCTGTCTTTTTTTTTTTTTTTTTTTTAATCTCCTCCTTCTCCTTCAGCCTCCTCCTCGTCGGCTCTTTAAAATCTCCCTCTGTCTCTATCATTCCCTCTCGCTGTCAATTTTTCATCTCTCTGTGCCCCATTACTCCACTCTGTCCATCTCGCCCCCGTCGTCTGTTTTGCTCTTTCCCTCCTTCCCTCTGTCGCTCGTCCTCTCCGGCTCCCTCACTCTGTCACGGCAAAGGCAGGGACCGACTTTCCCCCTCTCTGTGTCCTCTCCCCCGATTTCCCCTTGTCTCTGACACCATTTCCCTTTCAACATCCCCTCACTGCCTACCTGAAATTTTCTTGTCTCACCCCCCCCCCCCCCCCCCCCCCGCCTATCCCTTGTGCTCTTTGTTTCCCTCTCCCTGTCTATATCGTTATTATATTCCAATAATTCATTGCAATTCAGCGCGATTCAGTTGGCATGACTGGCATGACAAATTTAATACCACATTTCTACATTTCTGAAGCATTTTGGACATGTACATAAAAGAGTGGGATTAGAAGAAGGAGACATTAAAGAGAAACAGCAACGGCAAAGCTAACCCCTCCGTCATCCCCTCTGTTTTAGTCTCCCACCCATTGGCCGGTCTTTGAGGGCCTGGCGGTGACAGCTGCCTGGGAGAGGGAGGGGAAAGGGTTGAGCGGGCAGGTGTGGGATCTGGAGCAGTCACCTGGCCGCAGCAGCGGCGGTGGGACGGCAAAAGCCCGCAGCTAATTGGCCGATGGACCGTGTGAATATCATCGCTCTGGACACCGGGTACAGCAAAGTTCAGACTAGTTCGGAAGGTCGCATCCCGTCCGTTATAGTTCCAGTCGCACCGCAGGTGAATTCCCTTTAAGGCACCGTCCAAATGATCGGTCGTGGGTGCGATTTGAGATGGTGGAGGTTAACCCTTTCGTACATAAGTTCTAAAATATTTCCAAATGCCCCCCGGCATGACTTATTTTATGCTATGTAGCGCGCATGTTATTAAGCTTTTCATAGTTTCCACCGCCGCATTTGCTATACTTTGTAACATTAAATCACTGTTTCCTCAAAGCTAATGTTAGCTAGAATTTTTTCAATCTAGTGTTCCGGTTTGACTGTACGCGCAAAAGGGCTAATCACACCAGTGTGACCATACGCGCGAAAGGGGTTAAAGTCCTGGAAGGAGGTTGAGCTGGATGAGCATGATGCACCGATGACTTTCTCCTACCGTTCATCAGGTTCTGCTCGCCATCCGAATTAGATAAGAGAGAATAAGCCGAAAAATACACTCTGGAAATGATTAAGCAATGCTAAAACAAACAAGGTGATATGAAATGGTGAGAGAAAGCAGGGGGGTGTGGAGGTGTCGGTATGTGTCCAAATCGATTAGCGCCCGGACTGCAGACTGAATTAGTCTCTCTATCTTAGCAGGATTGGCTCTACCTTCTCTTGCTCAGTCTACTAGCAAGGAGTTTCATACCCAATTAAGTAACAGACATGCATGTGGTAAAAAGTCGTGCGATAACGAGGCGAGGCAGCTGGAAAATAATTAAAATGGGGGTGTGACAGAGTGTGTGTGTGTGTGTGTGTGTGTGGGGGGGGGGGGGGGGGGGGGGAAGAAGAGAGGAGAGGAGAGGTGCGGATATGCAGACACAGCCATGGAGGGAGCTGAAGGGAGAGAGATATGGTCGATGAAAAGATAAGGAGGCCAATCTGCTGAGGCCACTGATAAAGCGTTAGAACAAACAGCCTTCCAGCGCCGCGTCCCTCTCCCCGCTAAACCGATGACCGTGCCCACTCCTCTACAGCCTCAAACATTACCGCTCGCCTCAAAGAGACGCTGGGACCACGGTGCATCTGTTTGCTCTGCTCTATTTTTATCTCCTTGTTTTGGCTGCATATTGGTCTCCCAGCAGAGGTGTCTGAGGGACGACATTTTCTTACACTCACTGGGTGGTTCTCTGAAGGAATTAGACTCAGGCAGTGTGTTTGGCTGGGCGCGTCTAGCTTTTATCACGTCTGTAAAGGCTGTCCGCTTAAAGTGTGCCTGATGTGTCCAGCTATACAGCTACACTGTCTTTTATTTTCGTCATGTTATTGACAGTTGGGTTATAATGGTGTTTTAGAGGTTGCAATTAAATAAGTGTGAGTGTTAAGAACAATTGTAAGGATTCCGTCACAGAGGTAGCGTTCAGGTAGTCTTCAGATTTCACAATGTAATATTTTAGTGTCATTCAGAGGTATGTCAATTAGAACAACATGTTTCGTTGAAGAACAACCCAAAAAGTCAAGGAGGCAGGTTCATGTAAGTGCAATATGAATTCTAAGCACCCAAAAATAGCTGCTCCCCTTCACCTCCCCATCTCCTGCACTGAGGGCGGATTGCACCTTTCCTCCTACCGAGCCTCGGCTGTTTTCAGCGCCTCGTCTTGTCGCATCTTGTCTGATGTCCCTTCCCGATCACAACATCCCAAGAACAATAGAGTAGCTTTCCGTTCATTTATTCAAAAAGCAGAAACCCTGTTCCTCTCCGAGGGAAAGAGAGCGACAGAGGGTGGGAGACAGCTTGTGGTTCAGTTTTCTGATTAGTTCCATGCATTAGTTTAGAATAAGAATGCCACGTAGGGCATGAGACAGGAAAAACACGACCGAGAACGGCTTCATATAAGGCTATGAATGACATGGAACTGAATCTTCGAACACTAGTGATTCCACTAACCTTCTTTTGGCAAACCTGGGCAACTGGTACTTCCGTTTGCCTGTGTGCGTATTGTGGGGAGTTTTGTTACTGCACATAATGCCTTCTCCCTGTTGCCTTAATGGAAGAATCCAGACTGGATCTGCGGGTTGCCAACACTTTCTCTTTAGCAAGAAGCACCACTCGACAATACATATTAAATGTAATCGCTTAAGCAAATCATAATTGCAGTGTTATGAATTATTAGTGCTGCGTTTCTCTACATTGCTTTGGTGTTGATACTCTTCATCATTTAACAGTCGTTTATGTTCAAAAAGCTTTTTTCGTAAGATAGCAATACGTAATGATCTATGTGTGTGTGTGTGTGTTGCGGGGTGGAGGGTGGAGGGGGGGTTGGCTAGGAAAAGAACCAGATGTGTTTCTCCGTCACACAGTGCTGACATGACAAACAGGATTACACACTGGCTCACAGGGGACAGTTCCAGTGCTGGTGAGCCATTGTTGTTCTGGAGGCATCATTAGGCGCGGGGGGCATTACCGCGAAAGGTCAGTGATGTCAGCCTCGGCCTCTGAATGCCACAGATTAGCCTGGGTTTGTGTGTGTATGTGTGTGTGTGTGTGTGTTTGGGGGGGGGGGGGGGTATCATTCAGATAATGCTTTTTTTCCTGTTAGAAAAAAAATGAATAATTC